>NC_135200.1:13215000-13515000 GCF_050948175.1 Xylocopa sonorina
CCGTGGGGCACAAGCTTTCACCCGCCGTCGCCCTGTCGAGAGTAAGAGAGTACTCTATTGTCTACTCGGAAATAAATGAGGCATTCAAACTCACGCTGCGCTGCGCCCCTTGTTTTAATAGAAGGAAGGAAAGGAAGAAAAGAACGTAGAAAAGGGAAATAAACGACAGGTACCTTTTCTTAACCCGGGCATGGGAAACGATTAACAAGGTTAATAATATAACGCCGATGAAAGGTGCCGCATCGAGCAGCTCCAGGTCGGGGCGAGGCTCGCTGGGACACGATAAACGTGCACGTAACCAGAGGCGTAATTAACTGCGACGTAATTAGCTCACCTTCGACGCGATGCGCACCCGCTATCCCATCCATCGGCTACCTTCGTGTCTCTCTCCTTGTCCCGAATAGGTCGATGCTTTGCCAAAATTAGTCGACGAGAGACATCAAAGTAACCGAATAGCAGAGTATCGGTATAATAACAATGAAATTCGACTAATGAACTTAACCGTCGAACTTTGTATACGATTAATGGATGTACCCCTATAATGTACACCTGAAAGGCTTTCTTCTACATTTTCCGATATTAGAAGTAATGAGTTAAGTTACTACTCTGAAATTACCCTCTCATTCTTGTTCTAGGTACAAATATATACTCATCCTCTCTCTCTCTCTATCTCTGAACAGAGCAACCTTGAAATAGAATTATACGTAACGCGATGGTGATTCAGATGCGAGCCGACGAAATTATTTTCATAATAAGGAAGTGTTCTGATTGTTGCTCGGAGATGGTTTATGACTCACAATAAGAGAGATGTTGATCGCCAAGTGTCAAGGAAGAATGACGAGTCGGCTCCGCGTGGAAGTAAAGAATAAAAAGATCTAAGGTCGACGATGCGAATCGCGACGGCCTTGCGAACGCTCGAGAGACTGTCCATAGAGAGCGTCGAAAGAGCGAAATCTACGGTTTTTAAGATCGGCCGAATGAATAATACCTCGTCGTAAAAATTTTCACGGAGTCAGTAAAGAGAGCATAAACGCGCGAAGCATAATCGAATCGTGTTCGCGAAGTCGTTTATCTAAATCACGAGACCTACCATAAAACGGGTTGGTCTTGTTTCTCGACTAAAATTCCGGTAGCAAGTCGAGCTCGAGTGGCTGGACGTGAAAAAATAATCGAACCGTGCACGGTGCACGGTTCTGTGTCGCCGGAAAACGGTCGTTCACGAACGACTTAGCGTTGCGCACGGGAACACGGACGAGAGGAGCGAACGAGCGTAAACTTGAGGGCGACGCATTCACCTTGGTCTCGCGAGCGGAATCGCGAAGGCCGCAGGTAAAAATAAAAGAGGACAGAAAACAAGCCTCGTGCCTCCAATGATTCCGGCAGTTTAACGTTCTCGTTTCAGGCATTGCCCGCCCGACTCTCTAACCGCGCTCGATTTTTCGTCATTCGCACGAATAACCTCCCTCCCCGCGATATTATCGCGCCACGCACCGACGGCGGCCGAGATAACGCGCGCAATTGTTCATATATTTTTATTACGCTTCTGTCAATCAACAATGATTGATTACACTCATCTATCGATTTGCGCGGCATTTTTATGCCGCAAAGCAGCTTTTCCGCTGCGCCGTATATTTTACGTGACCTCGGTTTCGCGCGGTTAGAAAAACGATCGTTTCGACGAGATTTGAGAAACAAGAGAGAGAAGAGAATAATAAAAGAAAAAGTTGTTTTCCTAACACTCGGTCGGTGTTCTTTCTCGCATCAACGTGTAAGATAAATATTTTTCCAATACACAGAAGCATTCCTCTGGTGTGCTTTTTTTGTAATAATAATCCATGAATAATCGAGTGCAATGTACAATGTTGATCGAATGCCGCGTAGAACCGCAGCTGCATGCTTTTCCGCCAATTTCCGCGAGATACGGAAGGACCTTGACGATATTGTAGATATTTCACTCGTAAAGGATGAAAAGGGAGCGTAGCTGGCAGGTAGGAGACGAAAAAATGCTTTCGAGATCCCCTGTGACGGAAAAGGAACTGTTCGTTCAACGACTTCCCGCCGGCAGCTGTGTCCAGGTACGCGCGCACTGTTCGCGGTACGTGTATACGATCGATTCTCTAAATATTTAACGGCGTCTGATCAGCTCTTCGCTTACGACTCGAAAGCAAATGTTGAACAGCTGTCGTCGAAGGAACGGTCTCTTCGTCCGCCGTTGCGTTACGATTCCGGGCGATACTGTGAATTCCAAGCCAAGCACCCTAGAAACCCTCGACGCAAATGGAACGATCGATCTCCCCTTTGACCGGAACGCGTCTCGTTCCCCGTGGAAATCACGGCACTCCTAAATTCGCGCTCGACACGAATCAGAAGGGTAATTGAACGACCAAGGCAGAGGTGGGAAGAAAAAAGGGAAAAGAAGTACGCGAAGCGCGAGGGATTTAATTTAATTTCCCTGTTATGCAGATTCTTTGCGACTGCGGGTCACCCGGTATATGTCTCTAGAATATACTTCCATCCAGGTAAAAGCATCCGGTCGAGTGCGCCGCGCTATTGGCCCATGTATTATTCATGGCTATGTGGGTGGTGTCGTATGCTATAATTCGATGGGTTCAAGCTGTACTTAATAGGCGCATATTGTGCGTGTATCTAAGTGCGTGCATGCCAATTGAATTCCACTCGAAATTCCGTCCATCGTAGGTATGCGCATCGATATTGGCCCTTCGATTCGGTCCTTTCCACCCTTCCTCTTGAGAACCGCTCCTTCAAGGCACACAATCTCCTTCTGCTACGTCAGTTTTTAATAGGAAAGTATCCTTCGGAGCAACCTTTTGCATAAAACATACAAGGCTGCTCGTAAAAATAAATTGCCTATCCTAACGAAACAACGAGGATTTTGTTTGTCATTGAAACCGGCAGGAATACTCGATTACCAAGTGGAAATTACGATAATTTCAGAACGGAGCGCCATCGTCTTGAGAGGGACTTCCTCGTTTCCTCCATCGGTTACCAGATTTCATTAGCAATAAGAATAGAGGGGCGCGGATACGATTAAAAGACGCGTCGCGGTATTCCATAAATACCCAGGTTCCGTCGATCGTCTATGTTTAACAGGGAGCGTCGAAACAGTTATCGCGGCAGGTATCGCGTACTCGTTAAAGCGTTCCACGTGCTAATGATGTCCAGTTCGTGGCGGGTTCTGCACGCGACGACCGCGGCGCGATCCCAACGGGGCGATCTAACGATCGTTCGGCGCCGCGGCCAACTCGTTACTCCCCTTCGCGCACAATAGACCGTTTCATTCGGTCGATCGCGCGCGTCGCCGAGAGAACATCCGTAACACCGGAATTCCAATAATAAACGCGTCGCTTGGCCGCCGGGAATGCGATTACTCAACGCTCCACCTCGCGTCCGCAACGCGTCGATCCTGGGACGAATACTAATTCCTCGCACACGCTCCCGAACCTTTCCATCCATCGTCATCATCGAATTCGCACCGACCGACAAATTCGACGATTCCGTTCGTAGAGGATGGATACGTCGCGAATGGTAAAGCGGGTCAACGATCTTGGATTTCTCGTTCGAAGTTATGAATGGTCGTTTCGATTGTCTTCGACGATGCCGCGGCCAAGTTGCACAGCTCCTTTGTACCGAACGAGAAGATTGATAAGCCTCGTCATTTCCGTCTGCTCTCCCTTTGTTTTTAAACGATTATCGTCATTTCGCTCGCAGCTCCTATCCTGTATTATTTTAAGAGCCGCGGACAGGCCGCGCGCGGGTAATAACTGAATAACGATGCGAACGACATCGCCGAGTGGAGCGAAGTGAAATAATGAACGGGTAATCGTGTTTGGACAATGTACGCGATGTTTAAACCAGCAGGTTTCGTAGGGGTCGTAGGCGTAATACGATAAAAAGCTATAAATAGAACGTAATCGGAGCACGAGCACCGTGAACCATGTATCGTGACTGAATTTTCATGCACGGAACGTTTGAAAAACCGATCCAAGCCGGACTGGTGCAATTAACTGGGTCGCCGATAACGTCGCCGCGGAAAGAAGAAAGGCGACGAATCTTCTGATAATCCAATTCGATCGAACCTTAACTCCAAAAGCTTGATCCAGATACACCCGATAAGAAAAGTAATGCTCGTGAAGTAAATCACTCATAATTATTCGGTTGTAACGAGAAAAGAGCAAAACTAATTTACTTCGATCGCAATGAAGTAATAACGAGGTCTGAAATTGTCAGACATTAAATATCAGAGTAATAACTTTTTAATGCACTCTAAATGGACGGTCGCTGGACTGTACATGTATGTACATAGGTAACAAAGAAAAAAATGTCGTGAACGATTCAGTTTTTGTAAGAACCGATCCGAGTTAGGTTCATTTAATTTTAGCGAACGGATCAAGGGACCGTCAACCTACTTTCACCACGCCTTATTACGCATTAATTTTCCGCGAGATCAATGAATAATGAAACCGAATTACCATAAGATAACCAGCAGCTCCCGACGTGTAAGCTGTAAATTGCGCGAGTCATCTCGATTAATTCAAACAGACCCGATCTATTCCAATATCAAGAAATACCTCGCGCACCGGATATCGTGAAACCAGAACCAATCGCGCTCGTAAAACGTTCCAACCTAAAAACAATAACCAACAATAGCAAAGCTCCCGTTCGGCGAAATAACAAATAGACATTAATTTTCCATTCGATGCTTAAAATCGCTCTCTCGATCGAGTCCACGGTAATCCCATGTAATTACTCTTGTACGATACACGTAAATAACGTGTCGTCATTTTTATCATCCCGTTTCAATTTACTCGGCGGCGTTCGTCAGGAATGCCACGCGCAGCACCGCTAAAAATATCAATGAAATTCGATTCTTGATGGACACACGGTTCGCTGACGCGATTGAAAATCGAACAGTGGACCGCCACTAGTTGATTCATCCCGTGCGTCTACCGTTAATGCATCTTGGCAGCAGACGGGGCCAAATATAGGACGGGACTTTCTATCCATTGTGAGCGGGCCGTCCTCGGGCAAACGCGCGCGTATATAGTCGGCTTAACACCGCGATGACGTTCACTCGAATCGTTGAATCACACCGCGAAGTATGCTTCTGAGAGCCGGCGTCCCGAGCCTCTCGGCGCCACGGACTTTAGCCGAAAGACTAAACGGTACGTTATTCGTAACGTTCCGGCGAACAGCGAAGCTGTTCGTTTTCGTTTCGCTGAAACGGCATGGAATTACGCGTTAAAAAGGAGAAACCTCCACTGAGACTGGATTCTTTCGATTTAGTTACAAGAGATTAGTTCATTGCGAACGGTCTTGAATCGATTTGGTTATGTTGGAGATAGGGGAGAATAAATGAATCGAAGATCGTAGAAAGCGTGCGTTCATCGGGTACAAATTGCTCCGAATACCGGAGCATCCGATTCGGCGAAGAACGCAGCCGGCCCTAAGGTGAACGACTCGCGGCGAAACGTCGGATCCATCGATTTACAACGTGGCTGCGGCGGTGTGTTCCACTTGGCGGCAAGTTGGAAGAAGGAAGTGGCTAATTCGACGGGAGATCGATACCCGCAGGCAAGAAACAATGCCTGCGCGATCGAGGATCCACCTTTATCTCGCCGGGGCGAAAATTGACCCCAATACCGCTATCTATTCCCAACTTGAGCTCTTTTTTATCTCGCTTTTAGTAACTGATCTTTTTTAGAACGTACCGATAAGAATCCGTCGATAGACGCGAAGACTTCGGGCCCATTATACACGTTGCGGCCGCTCGTCAAGTCTCGCCCGGCACGAAAGGGGGGCCTCTGACATAATCGCGCAGGGTTTATGCATAATTCAAACTCCGTGTTAAAGATCGATCTGGTAACTACCGGTGGAACGGGGAACGCGCGCTTTCCCAAGAAAAGGAACCGACCTACCGATGATATTCGTAACGTCGAGGTTCAGTTTTCGCCCGCTGGCTTGTTATTTCGTGCATTATTTCACTGAATGCGCGCACGTACAATGTTGCCTGTTCGTATTGAAATTTTTCAAGATGACCCGGTTCTTCGAGTCACGATTACCATACGAGAAACCCGAGGTCCCTTCTGGTGCAATCATTCACTTCGCCGGCCATACTCGGAAGATACACTATCTCATAATATTATAAATGTTGCACCACCGGTTGAGTAATCTGGTAGTTCGTAAATATTAAATTTCCTCCACGCAGCGGACCCTTCGTAAACGCTTCGAGGCTAGATGCCATTACGGATATTGCACGGCATTCTGTTGGAGATTTTTCATGACAAAAAAAAAAGAGAACCAGTAGGACGGTAGCGATCGTCGATCAACGCGACAATCATGGGAGCAACGAGCGATGACGAAGAATAACGATACGGCTGGCGAGGAATACTTACGAGCGGTGCAGAAAAAAAATGGTCGCGTCGTCATCCGTCGAATGGTATCATACGGATGTGGGTTTCGAGCTCGAATTACCGCGGTTCAACTGGTTTTCACGGAAACCAATACGTGGAAAACGATTGATAGTGATTCCAGAGCTCGACGGGGCTCTCTTTCTTGTATAAATAAAATACGTGAGAAGGACACTGGTCTCCGCAACCTCTATTAAGGCACCAAGCAATTTCATCGGTGAAACGTAATAGTCCAGACGGCGAGGAGAGACGGTCACCGTGAAACGTAGAAATCTCTCTCTCTTTCTCTCTGCCCGCGAGATACCTACGAGAAAACCGGAACACTTCGACGTTCGAAATAAGCTATGTACCACTGATTCGAATTTATTACGCGCGTACCACTTCCCACCGATAACAATAATTACTACGTAGTGAAATGTTAAAATTTATCGTCCTCCCACGTACGAACTTGTCACGCGCTCCTTTACAATGAATCTGAAATTATCTAACATTAGATGGCAACGAAGACTGAAAACAAAGTAACGCTCGACGAGCGTCGTAAACATTATAAATCAAAGAGTATCTTTCTGCTATGTCTACTCTACGTATAACAATGCGTATACAAGCTGCCAGAAAGTTACGTCGAAAGTGAATTTTTGCAATTTTTTTCACACGGAAATTCTAAAAGCATAAAAAAGTTACAAGCTCGTTGGAGGAAAAATGTACGCATCGATCTTTCCGCTAATTGGAAACGTCCATGAAAATGATAAATGGTTAACATGTATGCATTAGTCGAGAACAAATAATCCTGTTCATCGCGAAATTCTAACCGTTCCCTTGGACCGAGAGAAATTTGTCCGCAGCGAACCTTTCCTTGGAAGTTCAACGATCAGCGAAAGAACTTTCGTTCTTGGAAGGTTACATCTAGAACGAGACAGAGCTTAGGATCGTAAAATCGATCGGATGTCAAAGTCTGCGTTCGCCTCTCTCCGTTGCCTGCTACTCTTATTACTTTGTAATCCGTCCACTGTCTTACAAGATCGCATGCGCGAGACCACGAAAAGCGATACCGCCAAGACAGTACAAAGTTAGGTATACATTTACAACGTATTAAATGTGAGTGATATAATTCGTAATGCTAGGTCCTATTGAGAATGAGAAGCGCGTGATAGAACGCGTCGTTGAACAGGAAATGGCTGTTAGGTATACGTAGAACGGCATCGCCTGTAATATCCACCCATAAGCATTTGGTGTCTTTACCGGTTGCTAGAACGTTCCACGAACGCCTCTCGCGTGGGCGTGTCTGCGAGGCGGATTTTTTAAACGAAGAAAACGACCTTTGAACCCCGTCAGCTCGCGTCAAATATTCATATCGCAAAAACGTTTACGCGGGGCGTCCGATAAGAAAGAAAACATTGATCGACGTTTCCAGACTAAATGGAAACGGCGTAATCTTTCGAGTAACCTGTGGAGGAGTTCGAAAGAAATATGAATCGATCGTTTGTTTGAACATGGGTACGAATTTAAAGACCAGCTACGTACTCGCACGTATTCACATCTACTTTTCTTCCATTGTTTGTATAACGTTATAAGTGCTCGTCTTTTTTTTAGAATCTCTTTGTTGACTACGAAGATGCAAGCGTAAAAAAATGAAGTTTACGATATTTTTCGTAGTGACTGTTAACAAAGTAGCTAAATAATCTGCACCTTTCACGAGTTAACCTTTGGACTTGTTGAAACGTGCAAACTAACAACTAAGGCAAACTCTGAGCTCGGATAATGATTGCAAGGCGCAGTTCGATGTCGTGTTTTCGACTTCTCAGTTGACAAAGCAAATAAATAATTGTTCCGTGCACAGCGTCATTCAATCGGAGACCTTTCAAAGAATTTCCGAGAATATTGCGTGTTATTCCGCTAATTGCACTTTCAATATCAGCAGGCGCCATAGCGCGCGCGCGCGTGTTCACCGGCTTAAAATCGATCCGGTTGGGTAAATAAAAACATGTCCGTGATTCCAACGATGCGGCGTCTGAATTCCGCCGATTAATCATCCTTAATTCAACCGTGTGAGAAACAATGCACAAAGCCACTTAAAGTGGGTGGGCATAGGCAGATAACGCTGATTTCACGTGTAATAAAGATTTTTCATAACCGATAAGAACGAGATACCGTTGTATATCGCCCAGTTATCTTTGTTGTTGCGCTTTTTAAACTACGCCGCTGATTATTCGAAAAGTTATGCTCGTAGAACACAATTTCCACCTCTGTATCTCTCCCCTTCTCCCTAGGACACTTCAACATCGCGTTGACGCGCGTACGTACGTTTCTCAAAAGCTATTACTAATAGTTTGCGTCACTGTTGATTATTCTGCAAATACCACGTCAATTTGAAGAGTCAACGTTAATTAGTAAAATCTACGAATCGCTAGAAATACTCCGCTCAACAATTTCCTATTTTTAAAAAAAGGAGGATCTACGGTAAAATGCAAATGCGTAGCTGGAACGAGTACGTAGACTCTGTCGGCGGCATCTAAATAGAGATGAAACATCTTTGGAAACGATGACGATACTTGAAATAAATTGTCCATTTGCATCCCATTAACCCGATAGTCAGGCCGGCACCGGACGGAACCGCATGAAACGAGTGTACACGCGAAACTGCAGCCGCCGCCGCCGCCGCCGTTCTTTTTCAAGCGCCTACGCCATTGCACGCAATATCGCGTTCTATGTATAGTCGTCGCACAGCTGTCACGAGCTACGCATTTTTCTCGCGTTACCCTTCCCCGGGTCGGTGAGCGGGGCGTGCCGCAAAGGGAAAAGCGACACTGCAGGCTATTAGGTCAGATCGGACACGGCTCGATCGGTGAGGATGCTTCCTGTACCTCGCATGGAAAGCCGCAGCTGTCACGTGATGTTTCGATCGCCGCACAGCCCTCGAAAGAGTACTTGCTTACTTGGAACTTTCTCCAGAATTAGAGGCGGAAGCTTAAACTTAAATCGGTGAATCGATATCCGGCGAACCGTCGCTGTTGCGTCGGGACGTCGAAACTTGGATTGCTACTGCGACGTTAGAGAAAAACTTAATCGCGACACGGGATTGAACTGCATACTGATTTGCTTGCATATATGCATGTACAGAATGCCTGGTAAACAGATTGTAACACAATGCATGATATGCTATGAACGTTACTAGTGGAGATTATTTTGCCGAAATTAGCGGTGTGTCGATAATAGGCCAAAGTGATTACCCGAATTAAGCATCTATCGCGTATCTTGTTCCAAGGTTGCGTTACGAGGATGGCTAACATGACTACAGTCACGTCGGCTTATCCGAACATTTCAATGAAAATATATTAATTGTGGAAGATGGTTAAGATGTAAAAAATCTTCGTTACCGTTACACATATATATCCTCTTGCCAAGAGAAACAAAAAATGCTTGCGTTTGAAATAAAAAAATCAAATAAAGTTGGACTGTACAATGAACACGAACGATCGTTCTCTAACGCTCGACTACTGAAAATTTAATGCGAGTTGCATGTATCATGACACCACAACGATTGAACTTCTACAATTCGTGCGGCGAGAAATAAATGTTAACCTAAATTCGAATTATTACCGGTTTTTCTAAGAGGTTAAGAAACCTAAAACAATGCAAAAGCCGGATACGTCCTGCTGAAGCAGCTCTGAGTCACGCAGCTGCAACAGCACCGTCACTGCACATTCCACAATTCTCTTCCCCGAAAGACAGCGAAACGCGAGACGAGCTTAAAATTAGAATACAGCCTAAATCGAGGATAGAATTACCTGCAACAGGGTTACGCGTGAAAATCGTCGCATAAATGTACGCGCGTTATCGATCCGCAAATATTTACAACGACGAACTTACATCTGTCGTACAATCGAACGATAGCAACTAACGGAATTTCATAAATAAACTAAGTCTCTTTAGAACGACACTCGAAATCTCGTTTCTCCTCTGGACACTGATATTAACAAGGAAAACGTAACTTTACCTTTTGTTTTGCGGGCAAAATGCGATATATTTTGCCTGAGCACTTTCAGCCACATCTTCGCCCCCTTTTGTTTGCTCCCGAAATCCGACGTTCTGATAGGACAGGAGTCCCTCCACCCAAGGGAAATGTCGGTTCCGATGATTCGACGCAGAAAACCGTTCACTGTCACCGACTGGCGATGTTTTCTTGCTCGTGCCGGTTACTTAACCTCACTTTCGCGGTATTTATAATGCTGTACGTATCGATAAGGTCGTGATTAATAGCGGTCGATTAACGTTCGATATAAATAACAGATGGTATCGCAGCGACGTTTTCGACGAAAACGAACGATGCTCACCCACGAAATTGCTACAAGAGACAGACACTGACGCGAGAGAGACGCGACCCTTTTATAGGCGGGACAGCGATCACGTAGGCAAGTTGTTAGCTGCTCTACTACCGAGCGCGATAATATCGGCTCCGGGCCTTGGAACTTGTCTTGTTTACCGAGCAAAGACGCGTCGGCTCTAGCGTATTTTGACGAAACGTCGACCGAATGCTATAACAATCCTCCTAGAACACTAGGCTCGTTCCGAGATATGAACACCCGTCGAATGCTCGAAACCACCAGTACGCAGTTTGACCCACGTTCGACGACGTGCGTTCGTTCCCGCTTAAACGATGGCAACGCTGCGAACAGTGGAAACTGGCAACTGAGTGCGCGCGCAACATTTCGCGGTTAATGGAAAATTGAAAATCGCAATGCCGCGCAATATGATACAATCAGTATCAATCAAATGTTTCATATTTTCCCCGATACGCGTATCAGAGTGTGCGTGCAATCTTAAGGTGCAATAAAAACGACATGTAGATTTATTTTACTAGTAGAATAATAGTAGATATACTTTCGCGAGCTTATTTATGATTCCGTAAATAACCATGACAAGAGTATTTATGAATTTTCTTTGGCATAACATATTTGCAGCATCTCTAGATAAGATGAAATAAACATGGGAATATTAACTAACAAGCGTATCTGCTTATGTTCTCTAAAATATGCCATACGAGGAGTAATCAATAAAAAATTTCTCGTATTATCTAATTTTTTTTTCTTCGTATCATATTCCACTCAGGCTTGTTGATCTTTATTCTTAGCGCGACGTTGTTACGGCATAATGAATAAATTTGGAGTAAATTTATAATTTTTTAGTAAACAGTCCGGATATTATGAGGATTACACCTACACAAAGTAATGCTTCGATAGATAATTGAAAATAATCTTGATATATACGACAAACTGTCGAAGTATCGCAAGCGAAGCCATCGTAATGATATAAATATCAGAATTATCGCGTGGTATATTTAGCTCGCCAGACGTCGAAGCCGGTAAACAACAAACCACGATCCGACATGCGATTTCAAGACGCGCGGTTCGCAGAGTTGTTTCCTTTTTTTTTCTTCTTCTTCTTTCCTTCCACTTTATTCTAATACATCGAAACGAATACGCGAACTATTAAACCGTTAATGACCCGTGAAACGAAAAACCAGCGAAAAAGGAAAATAAATCGGAATGGATTCGTTTCAGAGTCAACTAACGAAAGCGAAACCGGGAGGATTGTTTAGTCCGCGAATCTAGGTCGTGTAACTCCATAAATTAGAAAATCCGTCTTCGCGTTAATCATGGCTGATAATTTATGGCTGGTAATACTGGAACGACAAACAGGGCTAAGAATAAACGCTATGTTATTTAAATAATCGATCGGCAGGACTTCCAAAAGCACAATGAGTCCTGTCAATGGAAAAACGGCGATGAAAAGATTTAACGCCTATAAACAAAAAAGGACTGCATCTAATGTTTATCAAACAGCTCGGTTCCAAAGGTTAACGCAACAGCCGTGCGAATAACGTTGTACCAGAGTTGTTTAATGTCAATTTACCGTTTAGAAGGTTACGCTCCCCTTTTCGCGACCTAACCCAAAGCCTAATCTATCTCGACTGATAGATATACGCGAAAAATAAAATCGATCGTTCCTGTACACGCGTGCGTACGTGTGCGTAGCCACGCACGCGATACTTAAAGCAAGTACATAAGTACTTGTCGCTTCACTGAACTCTTGTGAAAAACTTAACAATTAAATTGCTCAGGATAACAGCTACAACGAAACAACCTGTTATTCTGCTTGTTTTAACATTATATATGGTTTTTCGCACAATTCTTGTTTATCGAAATCAGTAGGAAGAATGAATCGTCAGACGACGCATGAATCAGACGGAAATTCTTAAGGAATTTCCGAAAACTGTCGATTATCTGATAAATAATTCAAGAAGTATGTACGAAAGTATTTCCGGGAACAAAAATGTCTGTATAACTACGAGCGAACCTGCAGGGACGCCATAATTACTATTATCTCTTTTCTGTTCTAAAGCATCTTCATTAAGTTTTATCTAAAGTTATCTGGTAAATCATAAGCGTGATAAAAAAACAGGAAATCTCTGACGATAAACCGTGTTGCTATTTTCATGGAGAAAAAAAAAGAAAATCAGATAAGTTTTCCAGCTTAAAGTATGAGTCAGTGATTGTCGTTAAAGCAAATGACGCTAACAACGTTAATGGCGTTAAGTTGAATATAGAATTGAAGATTGAAAAATTTACCGTCGCTTTTGCTAATCAGAAGTTTTAATATGCCAACCGAGTTACAAGCGCATACGCAGCACACGCACACAAGATATGCATCTCAAGAACCTCGATGCGTTACGTTGAAGACAAACAGAAACGAGAAACTACTACCACGGTAATTATACAACGAGAATTGCGACTTAGCCTCGAGACGTCTGTTCTACAACGATTCGCGGTTAACTTCCACCTGTTCTGGAACGTAATTTCAAACGGGAGGCTCGCCAATTTACCTTCGATTGTCACCGCAGATCAATGAAAAGCTTTCCCGTCGCGTTTGTAGACAATTAAACGACGAACACTCTAACATCTTGCGTCTGAAAGACTATCGCGACCTCGGATGTGCACGTTGAAATTTTACAGAAAATTACAATATCGAAGACTTTCGCGTTTTCCTTATAAAGTAAGTGAAATCTTAAGAACAAGATTCATCAGAAACGACTGATTGAAAAGTTTCAACCTTGATCTTGCTTACAAGGTAATTAAAAGCTGATTTCAGTGTGTTTGTAACCTTGTACGACATCACGAGACATATCAAAGTCACTTTAAATACATTAACTTCTATCTTACACCGCAGAAATGCGACTAGAACGACGTTGACGCCACTTCGCGCACTATATTAATCATGTTTTAATGACTCTAATAAACTTTTAATAGTTTCATCGAACTTCTGTACAGCCCGTTCGACTTAAATGAACGTTCAAGACGTAATTCTATGTTGAAAAAATCAAAACAGAGGCGTAATTATCAATGTCCGCCATTCGGAATGCCGGAAATTGATTGTCTCGCGGCGAAGAAAGGCGCGGACATAATCGTGGCGACTGTTCAATTACCTTTCATCGGAAAGGAGCTCTCGCTATGGGTGTTGATGCCCTAGATTGAGGCACATCTGTTTAATTACAGTCATCGGGTCAACAATTATACGGTAGACCTAGATTGACGAGCAACGACGTTAATTACGCGAACAATGCCGATCTCTCTCACGTTCGTCAAGTGGCGAGGGGGGCCCCGTTCAGCCGACTATTATATGTTTACACTGTAGACGATCCAACTTATGATTAACGATACCGTTTATAGTACGACGTTCAGCCGCAATTGAAGACTGGACATAAAAAAGGCTACAAGTGCCATGTGCTCAACGCGCAAAGGTGTTCGATGCAGAGTTGTAACATTTATGCGAGAATTAAGTTTCCATAGCGAAACGAATAAATGTAATATAAACGTAGCAACAATTTGATTGTATTTCCTTCTTGAATTATTGCATTTTTCTTTTATACACCGGCATTTTTATATCTAGCCTTCGATTGTTCATTCGTTCGCAGGGAATGACAGACAAAACGTTGTTGAATTCGAATCTTCCAAGTTTAAATGAATAGAATAACAACCATTTCGATTACTCACCAACAGAATCACCGTTTTTCTTCGCGGAATTATTTTTATTCTTTTTGTTCTTCGGATAGATGTTCCCGATCTTGCTTTGTCCACAACCCATCCTGCTCTGTTGCGGGCCCGCTCAGCGATCACACTTCAAACCACACACTTCTCACTTACTTCGAGTAGTTTTCTTTCTCCAGTTTTAGTTACACCTCGGTGATAATATTCTCGATACGTATTTCGTTAGAGGAACAAAGTATGAAGAGAGACTTCTTACTTGAAATCAAACGTGCTTCTATCTTGAATAAATTATTTTCATAGAAAACAACACGAATATAATCGATATGGTTCACGCGATCGTCCAAAACGCGAGACTCTTTCCTTCCTTTACCTTATCGTACGGGACACTTTAGACGTGAATACTTCTATTAGGCAGCGAGATAGTTTTTTTACATGTATATATACATATATAATCGATATACTCTTTTCTACACGCGTGTATGTATACGCAATATATTTGCAATAAGTATAATATAATCTTGACTCGAATACGCCTCCTCAAAAGTTTCTCAAAGCTCGTACGGCTGGCGTTCGGTGTGGCAATTACAGGAGATCCCGAAGATATGTACGTATGTGAGGAGAAATTGAAGCCAAAATTTTATAGGACGCGATATGCCGATATTTTCCGATAGGTGAGTCAACGTGTTCAGTCTTTTCGGCGCTCAGACGCGCATGTGTTTCCGCTAAATCAAAGATCACGACTAAAGTCGTGCGATGCCTCCTCTTCTTCGAATCGATCCACCGAGATCGGTTGAGCGGATTAAACAGTTTTACCGACGATTATCGAATCTCCCGATTAATTCCACGATTCCTTATCAATTATCAATAATCACGATCAGTCTTTGCCAGAGAAGGATTAAACAGTCTTCCGGGAGGATACCTCCGCGAACGAGATCTACCCCGTTTATCCTCGTTCAAAGGGAGGGGAAAATATGTTTGCTTAGAGCTCGGGGCCCGTACACCCTGGAGCCCGCGACTTTGTCGTCTCTGGCTACCTGAGCCGAGGCACCCAATCCATTTTTGCGCTTCCCGTTCGCTCTACCACCCCATTATTCGCGATCTATCATCTATCCCATGTCCAAAGCTGCCAGCCGTGCATTCTCCCGCCTTGTCGCTCTGCGCATTCGTTCGTTTCTAAGGCTCGTTATTGTCCACGAGGGCAGGCCGACGTTACCCGCGGCGCAAAGTCCGACTAACTTTACCGATTCATCGAATTCGAGCCGTGCACCGACCAAGCCCTCCTCTCCATCGTACGATCGAGCATACGCGTGAATAAAAGCTTCGCGTTCTTTCTCCAACCCTTCTTATACAGCTACCCTCGAACGTAACGTAACAACGTCGTTTAAGAGCACGATTGGCACATATTTCGGTTGCAAGTAGGAGCTGGCAAAGTGGCTCTGTTTATGGACAACGGCTGCTCCAATTCCGTCGACGATACGCGTTGCTCTTTGGGTCAGCAGAGTTGAAATTGTACAACTCTCGCTGAAGGTGGAAGAAAAATAGTGGCAGAAGATAGGATGGATACTGTTTCGGATCCTTTCAGCCGTCTCCCTCGGTCTATCTCCGAGGTGAACGTCTCCTTGGTCCGCCTCTAGAATTCGATCATCGAATTCGGAGCTGAAATGAAACGAAATAACACGGGGTGTTAATCAATCGTTATTTTGGTGGACGCAACGCGCGCTGAAAACGCGAGTAATTAAATGCTCGTGCCCGTTCATCGATAACCGCAGCCAGCCGATGAGAGGGAAATGCATTAATTTGTAATTAATTACCGTTCAGGCTAACTCGTTCATTCTCGCGAACAGAGTATTCTTTCGCACCACGTTCACCGTTTACCGAATGTAAATACGGAGGTTATTTTTTGCGTAATAATAATAAATTTGCATCGTATGCATTTGCATCACACGGTTCTATATTTGTTGAAAATTTGAATACGTAACGGAGCGTAGTGTTAGTGACACACGGAATATCCGAACACGTGCAAAGCGTCTCGAGTAAGATATGTGTCGCGATATTCCAAGAGTGAAACGAACGCTCTCATTTCTTTAGCCGTGCTTTTTTAAATATACGAATTTACATAAACATCCGCGAAACGGTTACAATGATTCTAGCGTCGTACGAAGCGGCTCGACGAATTGTAAAACTCGAACGATCGATATTGTTAATTTTGGCACGATATCTGATGTGCCTCCAGCTTTCAGCGGGCGCGCGCACACGTACACGCGCGTCTAAGAATGGAACGACACACGAAGGATCCGCACGTGCAAAATTTCTGTCCCTGCAATAATATCGTATATAACTGGGATCTCTAGCCAGGTAAAAACCAAACCACGCGGTACAATCACGGTCCCTTGGAATAATCGCAACTCCTCGAGCGTCTTTATGACAATACTCGAACGTTGCCGCAATCCTTATCGACCTGATATAGAGCACGTCGTCCGTTACGAAAAAAAGAAGGAAATTACGTATTCCGATGCTCCGTCAACAATTGGCGATCTATTACAATTTGAATATATCGAAAACACAAGATATCGAATTTTAAACGCTAAAGAGAAAGTAACAACGCGATATTTAAATGTTAGACGTTTCGCAGTAATTACAGGAGGGAAGCGTGTTTTAAATACGTATCGATATTCGGATCGACACTCGATATTTCACGGCGTAGAATTTATGCGCGATCGGTGCTTTCCTATTTCTCGGTCAATGCCATTTCCTTCGATTTTCCGCTCGAGCGCGATTAGCAGCGTGTTACGTTGCAATGAATTTCTCATTTTCGGAAAAACTGCCACCATAAAATTAAATATGGATACGCGGCAGTTCCATAAATTAATACAGCTTCGACTTGCTATAATTACACATATCCTTGTATAATTGGCTCTTATCGACGGTCTTACGATAAGATTTTTTCCAACTCGTTAATTAATTCTTGCTGCGTGTGTCGGAAGGCGAAGTGTAGTTGTGAAATCGATGAATTCGCTGTTTACCGAAAGCACAATGAATCGAAACGATGATCGTTCGGGCAATCTGTCAATGTTCGACTATTTCGCAACGATATATCGAATCCATTTATCATAGAAATGCAGCCTGTTTTTCAAATTTTACACCGCGATGCTTCGTACACCTAAGGGAAGTGCTAACTGAAACTAATAATACCGCTATTATATTCGTTTGGGGCACTCGAAATAAGTACCGATCGGTTAAATACGCAATACTATTTGGGTCTGATATATTGTATCGAAATGTGACCGAAGAGACGCGAGGTGAACGTACATATGCGTCTGATCTGCGAGTTATACCCTCGCCTCTCTCGATTATTGTCACACGCGGCACTGAAATGGAACGCGGCACAGAAAAACACAAGGGTCGTCCGTTCGAGGCGAATATTTCACACGATGTCGTTCCCCTTTAGAGCGACGTTACCCGAAATTCGATTGGAAATCAACTAACCTCGTTTCGTGCAACAAGGCGGCCGACCCCGACGTCCACCTGTTCACTACGATCGTACATAAACGAGACTCTTTTTACCTATTCTATGTCTTGTGTGTACGTGTACGTACGCGGATATGATTCGCGTACGAATTTACAACGATGGGACGCAAAGGACGAAGAAATACAGACACTCGCACTACGAAGTTCCAGCATCGACTATTCAGCCGGCCGAGGCGCCAGCTGGATATGCGCATGCGCGTTCCCTCTGTAACATCCTACATACGCTCGAAGTACGGACGGGCGCACTCACGCACCTCTGTCGTTCGGATTAACCTCTACGTATACGTATACACGTGTTCTCAAACGTAAATGTCCTACCAACACTCGAATCTTCTATTCTGTGCGCAATACACTTATATACAGGTCTGTACACGAATATATCGTACTTCTCTGTAAGGGTGCGTTCACTTGCGCGAGTCTCTAGTTCACTTGCAGCGCAACATTACCTTTATGAGGAGCGCATTTCAATATCGTTTATTATAGTTAAGTTTAACCCCCAGAAAGCTAGTAATGTAATGCGTACAAAAAAGAATATTATGATTTATATATACGTGTATCGTGTACTATACGCTTGTTCTGTTTCCATTTTATTCGTATATCAAACTATGGAGCTCACAAAAGCACAACTCTGATATAATGTATGTATGTGGTTAATTTGGCATTCATAGATTTGCAAATTAGATTTCGTGTGGGTAAGAATAGGACGAAGAGAAGAGATGCAGGGAACCTCATAGAGGATTACCAGTATATCCCGTAATGTCGTGACCTTCTAATAGGGATTCTTAGTTTTCGATTGCATTTAGAAGCTATCATTGTTGTTACGGTACACGTGTACTTATCGGATCAAGTTCTATTCATGTATCCTCTAAAGTTGATCCTCATGTATCCTCATAATACCATCGATCCTATCGAATACATATTATACAGAAATATTCTCCATCTATAAATATATAAATGTATATCTACACTGAAGAGAATTTGAAATGAAAATAATGGAATGTAGAGACCGGGAAGAAAACAGCTTATTCGTACTTGTTAAATTTTATTTGAAATGGATACCGAGAAGAAGATTTAGTTCGCAAAGACCTTTAATCTAATTCATAAATCGTCTGACAAAATATATCTACAACCTTTTTGCGTCGAAAGCTAATGAATTTCACGGTCGTTTAATCTTAACACGATTTAAATGCAATTGCATGGTACTTACGTATTGCCATTCAAAGATCATTGTGTACACTACACTATGTAGAAGACTATATCTAGGGCAGTGGTACTCATTGCTTTCTTTCGAGTGATCCTTGAATTAATTTCCCGTTCCAATTCGATCAATGACTTTTCATTTCTATTCATATAATCCTCGTTGATGCTAAAATACAATCTCGAAGACAATTACAGTTTCGAACGTTTTACGTCGATTAATATATACCGACTATGGGTATCGACAACGATACGATTCTAAACGGAATAAATTACGCGTCCGTTACCAATTTCAGATGTAAGTCACGCAAGTACAAATTTTAGAGAATCGAAACTGGAATTCTCGATCATACAAAATTATCATTTCTATTATACTCGGTGTAATTTGATTCAGAGTACATTAGTATTGGTCGCTTCTCAAGCTCAAAATAAGAAACGATGATACAGGTTACGAATTGTTTGTTGTATCCACCAACATTAATGTAAGTTTTATTAGTAACATATATATATCTGACGACATTAAAATCGCTGGCTAATCCATGAAACATATTGAAATTCGTTAGCTAGAGGAAGAACGAGACTTATTACATGAAGAGTCAATTTTTTATTTTTACTTCTTTTCTTTTTTCATTTTCATTTTTTTTTTTTTAGGGGGACGGGAGGGGGGTTGAATACACAATGATCAATCGATCGTTGCGATTGATTGAATTAAGTAGCTCCAATCTCAGCCTTGCTATCTCGTTACAAGACACGCATTTTGCTTGACAGCGGCTTCAACGCAATTTAACCGAGACAGAATCGAAATCTTATTACAAACACGAGCGCGATGGCAATGTCTGCCGATTGAACGAAAAATTTCTCACCCGATTGCTCTCTCATGTCAAAACTAGTTGACGCTTATTCGGTTTTCAACAATCGTCAACGATAATGCCGATGTAATAAGATTCACATTTCCTTAAGCGATGTTTCGTTCCGTTCGAAAATAATTTCACCAATTATCTTTGGATCCATCAGAGTCATCAACTTGATCGACGAATTCAAGTCAACTCTAAGAAGACTCGTAGATCAAAAACAGTTCCTGTATCTCCTAAATACCAAATAGATTAAACTGAACTGTTTACTTCGAATTCTTCGTGTCACTTCCGGTTTAATTTACGCCTCGAAGAGCCAACTCTTTTTAATCCTAAAACGCACACGGTATATGTATGTAATATGTTTCTCGGTGTTAAGTCGACACGTTCAATCACTTGCAACCCCATACAGATCCTTCTATATGTACGATATAATGTTGAAGCAATGTATAGAGGAATGTCTTCCAAGAAAATATTCTAAAATTTGATAATGACATATAGGAAGAATAATTAAAGGAGGACGCCGAGCGCGAGGGTCTTTGCTTTCGTATTCCTCGGGTTGAATTTACGTGCACTTCACATACCTAACCAAACATTCGAATTCTTGATTTATATCATTTTATCGCTCTTTGCCAGAAATTAAACCTTCAAAATTAAAGTTTACAATAAAAAAAAGTTTTTTGATCATTGACTAATCGTAAGGTCTAACACGTTTGGTAAAGAGCTATCGATAGAGAACATAATCTGTAAAATTCAAAAGATACCGCGAGAACAAATGGTTCGAGATGTGAACGCAAGTAAAAACTGCAAAAATAGGTTTTCAACTTCTATATTATACAGTGTAACCATTGTACATTGTGGAACGTCCATTTGTATCTTTCAAAGGCTACTTCTCTCTTTCTGTATTTAGAGTTACTATATAAAAGAATCTCGGAAAGCTATTAAAAAAAAAATCCATCCCCCGCACCTTGCATAACATCCTCCTCTGCTCGTACTGTTTTTCATTTTAATAATATTTTTATAACATCATTAATTATGTTTCACGGTTTACTCTTTCCCTATTACGAGAAGGCGTCATTAACTATAACAAGTGCGTTCATTCGTTCCGGCGAACTCGTTCATCAATAATTTCACTCTCTCCATTGTTTTTATTCTTTCTTTTTCCATTCCACTGCTTCTCTCTCTCTCTCTCTCTCTCTCTCTCTCTCCTCTCTCTCTCCGCTTTCCTCCCTCATCCCTTCTCACTTGAACACATTTCCCCTCTATGGTTCACGATTCCACAGCAGTTCCTGATAATCACGCACCCTCGTCAAAATTGAAAAATCCGGCACGTATTTCTCACTTTCTTCCTTCTTTTTCTTTACGTTCTAATTACAGTTTTTCATCGCACACTTGGATTATACATAAATAAATAAATAATAAATCGGGATGCCACGTAATTTTCGAAACAAGACCACTCGTTCTAACTAATGAAATTTCAAAGATTTAATCTTAGGCCTTTTACATACGCACCAGAAACATGTCACGGTTTGATGAGTATCGTATCGATGTTAAAATTTAGGATACGCTCGCGAATCAATGATGCAAAATGTTACGTAGTCATACGTAGGCTTATCATCGATCGTGTACGTTGGACGCATATCGAAATAAAATTTCACTAACGTTTTTCAACACTACTATACGCCCCCTAAATATTACACGACACGCACAAGTCGACAAACGATTCGATACACTTATATTTCGTTCACTCGATCATTTTTTTCGCTGTATGCTCTTTTTGTACTCGTAGCCCGTACACGTTTTCCCTATATATTTATTTACTGCTTCTCCGGTCATTATCTGAAACACGCTTAGTCGTAACAAAAGCTTTCGATCATCGTAACGTAGAACTCAAGTCTTCGATGTTGCGTAAGAAATACTTTACGAATTCGCCAATTCGAAGTGAAGTTCGCGCCCCTTCCTACATTATGCGCCTCAAACACAGTAGGTATATATTTAAAAAAAAAAAGAAAAAAACTTACAAAAAGAAAAGGAGTATAATAATAAAAATTAATAAATATTAAAATGCGAGGAACAACAGTCGACTACAAAGTTGAGGAAAAAAAAGTTAAAGTTAGTGAATAACTTTTCTAATCTAAGTTGCAAGACAACGACGTTGGTAAAATGTTTAAATTGATTTTTTTGTAGGCCCTAATTCATAATAATAATACTTAAAGTCAAGTCGAAACGAACAATTCGTGAACGATTTTATGTTCATGTCATCGATGAAGTCTTAAAGTAAAGGCCAAGTATACGCATCACTTTTTATTTGACTTTCAATTTGATTTGTCATGTTTCAATACAGTACAACCTTTTGGTTTAATTACCAAAAGAATTTACTTCGTAGAAAAAAAAATATATATGCATATACGTATATACACATATAAAAAGAATCAGTCGAATGTAATTATTAGTATCGAAAACAATTACTACAAAAGAAAAAAGGAGGTAACTGTTGTAGAACAACTACTACTACAAAATATTCACTAATTCGTAAAACGTTTACGTTTCGCTTTTAAAAGCAACGAATGTATGTAAATTTTGGATAATTTTAATGAAACTTACGTACAGTCTAACGTTAAACTATAAATTATAAGTTATGAAAAAGGAACAATTGTTGTGTGAGCACATTGAAGACAATACATGAAGGAAGTAGGTACAAAAATCACTTCGGTGTTTGCAAAAATACTTCACAGACAAATGACGGCCCACGCGAATTTAAATGCCGTTATTTCTATTACTTACTTTATTTTTACATCCTTCATAAGGATTCCACAAAAGTAACAGACCTCTACACCAATATACGCGTACACGTACACTCGCTCGCGTGTGTGTTATAGATACTCATGTTTACGAATATGCATTTATACATGAGCGACAACTCGTCAAATAAAAATCCCTCTCATAAATAGTAAGTATTATAAAGGTAAAAGCTACACATGCGTTCTTGCCATGAAATACATCAGATACGTCAATTAATAAGATTCTGTCATTTTTTTCTTTTTTCTTTTTTTCTCATCTTAATTGCATTAAGTATTTTATAATCACATTCTACATCGAGCGAACAGATGCAACACAGTCAAAGTGTAGTTGGAAAGAATTGCGTAGATTGTTCATAGCTAAGTTTATTACGATTTCTTTTTTTAAATTCTTTAAATATTTAATTTGATGCGATTTGCGCCAGACTCGTTGCTTCGAGTGATATCTTTATATGTTCCCACCGGATGGATAAAAGGAAAATGTTTCAAACTGGAAGTTCACTGGAGTTTTTGGCGAAGCACAAGTGTATACAAAATCATCTGATTGTAGCTGCGTTCTATTCAAGTTTGGTTCAGATGCTGATCTCGTTATTTTAGGTAATCCCCGTGAAAGACCTTCTAAATTAGCTAATATCTGACGAAATATCGGTCTTTCTTCTCTAGAAAATTTGATGCAATCTTCTGTCAGTCTCTTCAATGCTTTTGGACTATCTGAACGTAATTTATTCAAATCCGGACGCAACTTGCCACGTCCTACCATGAACAGTATCTGATCCTTGTTATTAATATGCGAATACGGTAATTGACCAGATAATAATTCGAATAAAACTACGCCAAATGCGTAGACGTCAGATTGAAAGCTGTATGGATTTTCTTCTTGCATTCTTATGACTTCCGGTGCCATCCAGAGGATAGATCCAGTTGGTTGATGAAATTGTTGAGAACCAGACCACCTAGTCTTCGCTGTAGCCAAACCAAAATCTCCGATTTTTACGGTAAGATCATCATGCAAAAATATATTATTACTTTTCAGATCCCGATGGATGATATTTTTTGCATGCAAATAGTCCATTCCCTGTGCGGTTTGTCTTCCAATTTCTATCAATGTAAACAGATCAAACTTTGTTTCAAATATATGTAAATGTTTGTACAACGAAGAACCTTCACACCATTGAGTAACGATAGCCAATTTTGGTTTACTGACGCATCCCATGAACAGAAGGATATTTACATGTCGTGTTTTACGCAAAACTGCAACTTCATTTTTAAATGCTTGTAACTGAGCAGCAGTGGGTATTTTAACATTGAGGGTCTTCACAGCTACAGGCCCGTGCCAATGAGCTTTATACACTGTTCCGAAGGAACCTGATCCGATGCGAGCCCCGATTAAAATCTCATCTGCTGGAATTTCCCAATCCTCTATAGATTCTCTAGGTGCTAAGAGATTTTTAGATGATTCATCGGCTGATCTTGCCCTTGGTCTTTTCGGCCTCAATGTACTAGTGGGACTAGCCTGAGTTGACTGACTATGTTTTGTCGGGCTACTACCAGGTGATACCGCGCATTGCGCAGTACCTACAGTGCGACTTAAACTGTGAGATCTATTGTATTCATCTAAATTAGCAGATTCTCCGCTTGGTTTCACCATATTAAAACAAACATTAGGCGCGGAGCTAGAACGATCTTGCTGCCCTAAAGAACGGGGATGCCTTTGACTTCTCGATGGAGCTAGAGACGGAGACATGCTCCTGCTTAATCCATATCCGGAAGGAATTTGCAATATTCCAGCAGTACTTTCAAGATTATGTGCCAACAATGCTTGGTAATAAACATCCTGCATACGTACTTGGTGGCACAGAGCAGGTACACCAGCGGCGCATCTTTGGTGGAACCGATAATTGCATGATCTGCAATAAAATCCCTGAAAGAGGAGTTTTCTACAGCATTCACAAAATGCCAATGAAAAGAAAGTCCTGCGCACAAAGTTATGTGAAATGGAAGTAGTTATCGGAAACTTATCCAAGATTTCCACAGATATTTCATCGCAATCGAGCAAAGAGATATCCGAATCCCAAGAAGTATGATATCTGGTGTTGTTTTTGCCCAAAATGTATACAGCGCACATTTCTGTAGTCAAATTCCTTAATTTCATTGCTTTGGCAAGCGCGTCTCTCAATAAAAGTCCCTCGCGAACCTGCACACTGGTACGCTGTTGATTAGGTAAATATGCCCTGAGCAGGGATCTCATAGGTGTTCTTTGACCTTTAGCAGCTGCATTGGCATCGTAAGATTCACTCTCCGATGTGGAAGCACTAGTAGATACTCGACCAGCATTTAACAATTCGTTAAGTTTCTGTTCCTTGCACTCTAAATCATGCAACTTGCTAGTTAACTCTTGGTATTCGTTTAAATATATCGAAGGTGGATGTTGAAATCCGGCAAACCGGCTGTTCAGAGCATCAATGTTTTTTCGCGTAACGTGTATCACATTTTGTATATTTCTTAGCTCATACCTCAACGGATCTGTGTCCAAATAACCATCCTCGGAGTCGCTGATTTCTCCCGATTCCGGGCCGCTACCTCGTGAAGAGGACATAGCCAGCTGTATAGAATCTAGCTTTTTTCTCTGTCGACGATGACGGGAAGATAACGTCGAGGACGAGGAGGACGGCGACTTCAACGTACCTGTCGCTGCCTCGAACCTACGACACGAAAATTCCGTGTACACGTTCGCACGGACCGCCGCGTAATACCTCTGCTCGCCGATCACGGCCATCTTCTTGCTCCGTCGGGCAGCATCCTGAGCCGCTGCTGTTGCGCTTCGGAACACCTTGGTAGCTTCTTTTTTTTTTTTTGCTACCTATTACCGCCGAATTTTTCTCTAGTTCAAGCTTTCACCACACGCCGCCGTCGCCCTCACCGCCCACCGTTCGGCGACGACTCACGACGCGTCCTCACGCACCTCTTCTCTTTCTTCTTTCCTCTATGCACCTCTCTCCTACCTCCTTCTTTCTTCTTATGTCCGCCGAATCGAACCTACTTTACAATGCGGGATCTTCACGCCATGTCGCGCTTCCTTGGTTTCCGGCCATCCAATTTCCACGCAGATATCTCTTTTGTTGTCGCCTTCGAATCAGATCTGTCCCGAGATCGGGGGAGTAGAATTTTTTTTCTTTCAACCTCCTTCCTGTTTCCCCCTCTGCTTCTTCTCTGGAGCCCTTCCGAAAGAAAACTGGCACGAGCGTTGCAAGATCGAGAGCAGTGGCGCGGGGCTATGTTTCTTGAAACGCCGGTGCTGCCAGTCTCTGCGTACAACATCTACCTACCCCCCACCCCCCGCCCCTCACCGCGAACCCATGCCTGCTGGTTTTCTTCCTCTTCCTCTATTTAAATTCTACCTACATACTCGCATATTTTTACACTCTTTTCATACAGTAATGTCACATTTCTTATTCATTTCTCATTTCTTTTCTTCGACTTTTGTTTTACGCGATGTTGTACCCGAAGATGTTCGCAAAATTTTTACAATCTCTTAACCGATATTCGATTACGAAAGCACTGATAAATAAAACAACTACACCTTTCGATTCGATTTAAAATGATCGCTTTCTACCTGCGTTCACCTCTGGCGTTGATTATAAATATTTTCATGATTTTTCGAAATTCGAACACACCTTCTTCGTAATTAATTTAGAATCTTGTGCATTAGTTTGACGCTAATCACGCGCACTATCGTTTATTTTGTTATTTAAAATATAGCATCTCGAGGGATCCCTTTACATCCTCGTTGAGGGATGACCGTTTGGAGTAGGACTATAATTCAAGTTCAATTTTTCTGTAAACATAGCTACTCGCGTTGCGTTTCTGACGTCACTGCAGACGTGCTTTGACGTCAGTAGCATATGGTACAGTTACCTAGGCAACAGAAGTTCGTTCTAATTGGTCTACTGCTTGCGTACGTACTTGATACGTGCATGCCGACTGATGATTAAGAATAAAAGATTATTCAAGATATTCGACGGCAAATCATGACTTGGCAACATCGTTAAACTTTGCACCGTTTCTACCGTGATATTAAAAGGACATGTTTGAGAATAAAATAGCATTCGTAACAGGTATGCATTTAAAAAAAAATAAAAGGAGCAACACACAGGATCGAACGTTATCGAAACGAAAGATTGATCGATTGTTTTAATTACAGGTGCTGGAAGTGGCATTGGTAGGGAAATATGCCGTGTTTTAGCGAAACGTGGAGCCACGGTTATCGGCGCCGATCGGAACTTGAAAAGTGTCCAAGAGACGGTTACATCCTTAAATGGTTAGAATATAAAAAATTAGCATTTTCTTTCATTATCCATTACTTAAATGAAATGTTCGTTTTTAGGGTCTAAACATTTGGCATTGAACGTAGAAGTTTCCAACGAACAGAGCATTAAAGAAGCATTTAAACATGCAATAAGCAAATATAAAATTCCACCTACTATTATAGTTAATTCTGCAGGCATCACACGTGATCAGTTCATTTTAAACCTTACTAACGAAGAGTTTGACGAAGTAATTAATGTGAATTTGAAAGGAACATTTTATATGATTAAAACAGCAGTACAAGAAATGATTGACGCTGATGTACAGAAAGGTGCTTCGATCGTTAATATAAGTTCTATCATTGCAAAAATAGGGAACATGGGTCAAGCTAATTATGCCGCATCAAAGGCTGGAGTGGTAGCTCTTACAAAAACTGCTGCTTTAGAATTTGGACAGTGGGTATAAGTATTTGGCTTTATGATGGTAGGTATATATAAATTTATGCTATGTATTATTAATATATTTTTGCTATAGATATGGAATTCGTGTTAACACAGTGCTACCAGGTTTTATTGAAACTCCTATGACAGAAACTGTACCTGATAATGTAAAGCACATGTTCGTGAAAAAAATAGCCCTTAAAAGAATGGGCAAACCAGAAGAAGTGGCAGAAGTTGTGACATTTTTAGCATCTGATAAAAGCTCCTATGTTAATGGAGCATCTATAGAAGTTACAGGCAAAATGTATTAGGTTTATATATATTGTTTTATACGTATATATTTTTATAACTGAATTTAAAAGTTACTCTATATCATGAACGTCACAAATTGTATAAAATGTTCATTAGTAATACATATTTGCAAGTTATACGTATCATTTCTTTTTCCCTTTAAGCTTTTTTGCATGTTTATGAGCTTTATAACGTAACTTATTCTTTTCATTTATGATTTCCTTATATTTACGTTTATTATATTTAGAGAACTGAGCATCGGCCATAAGCTCATCCACAATTGTTTTCTTGCGCTCTTTCTTAACAAGACGCCCAGAATAATAATCCAGAGGTGAATCCACAACTTTACCAATTTGAAAGTATTTTGGTACTGTTTTAAGATCATTCTTTTTATAGAAACGCTTTGGATCTAATACGGATCTCATTTGTAGAACTTCTAGATCGTGTCTAACCTCTGGGGTCATCTCAGGAGCACGCATATTAAACCAATCGCTGCCTCTAGTTTTAGAACGTTCCTTGCGTTTTATCTCTTGTAGTCGTTTCTCGCTCAGCTTGTAAGGAGGTACAACTTGTAATTGTTCAAAGCCAGGTTTTATAACACTTTTCTCAAGTATCTTGTCTACCGCAGTCATTTCTTGCTTCAAAGTAGATACATCTGGAAGAGGCACTTTCTTTTTCTTTTTTTTCCTACTTGTCCAACCCATACTTTGCTCGAAATCTTCGAGATCGAAATCTTTGGTTGGATTATGTGATACCTTTTTAGTTGAGGTTTCACGTTCGATTAGATCTTCTTCTACGTCAAAAAATTTTGATGGTGGTGCATCTGCTAAAATGATGCACGTAGAAAAATGTTAGTAGTAGTTCGATAAATATTTCTAACCTCAAAGTGAGGTTGTAGAGAATCAATTTAATTACCATTCTCATCAAAGTTCAAGTCATCGTCGTCGCTTTCTACTAAACGATCTCTCGTCAGTAAATCTGCTTCACCTTTCGTATCAATTATTATATCCATTCTCAAAACTTATCAAAGCTCACGTATGCCTACAACGATTGCGTCTTGCAGCGCACTTCAGACCAAAATAAGGATTTCTTGTGAAAAAACAATTTGTCAGGATTCGTTTGAATGTCGATCAAATAACTCGATTATCGATCAGGAATAATCGATCACTTTATTTCTAAATAATCCGTTAGAGTTCGACTCTTTCAGTTGTTTCACGTGATCTTTTACCATTTACTCTTCAACCCTTCGTCCCTCTGACTTCGTTAAATTAAATATCAATATTAGTACTGATATTTAACGTACATATATTTGTACAAATCATAAATATAAGTATACACGTATGTATCCTACCACTTTTCATATCTTTCTTCTCCTTTCACTCCTACTTGCCAGAGAAAGTGTTCTTCGCTTATTCGAACAAAGACAGAATTTGGCGACATGGTTCTAATTGCTATTAATTATGTATAAAAAATATTAGCAATATTTTACAGAAATTTTTTTAGCGTTCCACAAGAGATTTTAGTTATTCACAACCTTTCCCAAAATGATTTAGCACATTAAGGTAATAAAACAACCAAAGTAATAATTTGTTATTAATTATTTATACTTTTTACAAGAGAATTTATTTTCTCGTTAGAGTAATAAAACTGAAATACTTTATTTCATTACTCTTGTTTTTTTTTATTAATATTAGGTACACAATTTTCGTGATTGTGAAACAAGAAGATTATATAAGAAACTTGGAAAGAAGTAAAACTCACTTGTGCTTACCGAATACGATTATCTTAAAACGTAGAAAAATGACCGTGAGTACTTCCTGGATAGATACTGCATTTTTACTGTTAAATCTTTACCAGTTTACTTATTAAATAAATCGTATTGATTCTAGTTGAAATTATTCAATGGAAACAGTATATAAAATTGCAATACAATTATTTTCTTTTAGCACACGTTCCGTCCCTAGCACGGAATGCGTTGGTGTTTACGAAGGTCTATTGGAATTTTTGTGTTTTACCTTGAAATATACTGATCATGCGGCATAAATGGATACGTTAGGAGCAACGTGTATAATATACGGTTGCCTTTATGGCCGTGTATTCTGTGCTCGAAGGTAAAGGGTTTTGTAACGTGAGAACGATGATCGGGGAAAGAAAGAACCGTTCGGGAAGAAAGATCAACCAACTCTGGACCTTGATCAACGCGGGCTACGAACCGAAAATTTATTTTAAAATTTCAAACGTTTTCAATCCTACGTCATCGATAAAAACTTGTTTTTTTCTAAGAAAAACATTCAGCTTGCTTTGATTAGATTCAACTCGATAGTCATTATGTCACAATGTAAATGTACAACACGATAAAGAAACTTCTAATTATGATGCTTGTATTATAAACATTTCTGAGAAGAAGAGTCTCTGGATAAGCTTGCGTATTATTGTACATTTTTTGCGCGTTTAATGAAAACGAAACGTAATCGTCGATTGTAACAATTATATGGTAGATTAAAATACGAACGTTTATCACTTAGACTTTGAACGCGTGGCCCGCTGTTGCAACACGAATTTCAACAAAATTGTCACGGCTAAAAGTCTGATCGATACTCCGTAAAAGCTTAAGAAAGAATAACGAACACGTGCAAAGAATTGCAACAATATAACAGTGTCAGTAGGCTTCAGAAACAAGTTACTGCACTTCGCAACTGCATTGTATCTACTTTTGTCACGACTCGCGTTTTAATAGCGCGTGTCGCGAATACGATTCGACTATGTTCCTTTTCGAAGTTCGCATCAATGACTTTCTCGACAGAATCGGTCGAAAATGAATCGGTGGCCGTGTAAGGATCACGAACGATCTCAACGATATACTATAGACGTAAGAAATTTTATGGTTTTTGGAAGGAGACGTGTAGGATTAGCGACTCAAATTACACGGGATGAGATGGTAAAACTCTATAATAGCAAAAAAAAGAGAAGAAAACGAATTTCAGCACGACTGAGCAGCCAATGACAGTCTTTAACGAAAGTTCTTCGACAGAGAAAGAGAAATACTCTTCTAATAATATGAAATTTCCCAGTGAAACTACTGAAATAGACTTTGTCGTCAGTTTCAGACAAACTCATGCGAAACTTTATACATAATTCCCCTAAATTAATCAATTCATTTAATGTAATGATACTCTATGATCGTCTCGATTCATTTCAAGTCTCACTAATTAAATGATCCGTATCATTTAAAATATAGAGCGGTATTTTTTATGTTAGATGAATTGTATTATCATCAAAAATGGAAAGGAAAAAAAGAGAGATTAATGTATTGCAGAACGGCGAATGTCCTGCGCAAAAGATTGCTGGAAGAGAAGCGGGTACAAAGTTCAGTTGCTATTCAAGCATCCTTGTCTGTTCAGTCTGATAAATCTGGTTTTAGGTAAGCTTTCTAATTTTGAGTTACATCTGGTTTCCTTCCGTCTTCTTATAAAAAACACTGTTCAATTTTTTTCATGGTTCGCCACGTCTAAGCGTCTTTTAAATAGCTGTCAGCATGTTCATTGTAAGTATACCAAGGCTGTTCGAACAGGCGACTGGTTTATTATTCAAAATACTTGCTTTTAACATAAGAAAAAACTAAAAAAGTAGAATGTTTAATATAACTGTTACGTTTTCTAACAAGGGTGATCTTTTTCAGCCTTATGTGTTCTGTCAACGGATACTAAATTATGTCAACTACGAATGCTTAAACACGACGTATGTGTATCCATCGACCTACGATGCCCTCCACCGACGCTCACTTTTCAATATGGGGAGGTTTCTCCCCACCATTTCCTCGCACTTTCATTACTACCAAGATATTCATCCGACGAAGTCATTTTTCTACCATTGTCAGCCTCGTCGTCCTATAGGTGGTTCTTAGTTATCAAATAGGAAGGAACCACGCCAAAGAGAGGACGTTCGTTTCTCACGTCTGTGAAGTGTCTAAAGTCGTCCAACTGATCGTGCAGTGTAATTCACTCTCTCTCTCTCTCTTTTTCCTCATCTTCACTTTCTTACTTTTCCTTTGCCTCCCTCTTTCTCGTCCTCTCGCTCTCTATCCTCTCATTGCTTTCTCAGAAGCATGTTGATGAGACGGGAAGAGTTTCGGAAAGGAACAACTTGGAAGAATCCAAAAATGCGACTACAGAGATTCACGTGACTCCGAAAGAAGCTGAAGAGATCGAGATCCTTTCTTCTGTCAGCGTCGGTGAAAGAAAAAGAAATTCAACCTTCGACTAGTGAAACATTTCGTTGACTGTGAATCTATGTATCTTTTTCTGTGATAATTAACAATTTTGGAGGCCGACAACGTTCACGAAAGTAGCGACTTAATTAATTTGCGTGCAAAGTACTCGAGCGATTTGATGCTGGATCGATACATTTTCGAGACGCTAATCATGATCAGCAAAAATTAATCGATCTACGAACAATTCTATTATAGTACAGTGTTTTAGTGGACGCCGATTATCTGAGTAACGATGGATCGAACGTGGTTTATCGTTGTAATCTTCACATGCCCCGCGATTTACGGAGCGGCATCATCCTCGAACGTTTCGGAGAATCCTGCACAGGATCTTCTGGCGAATCAACGAGTAAGGACGTTAACCGATATCGACAGGACACCAGACAGGAATTGGACCACTTTGTCGGAGGAGTTAGATATATTCAACGCGCGTCATCTTGCCAATAATTGGACCGAAGAGAAGTATCCCGTTCAGGAACAGTGCGCCAAAGACATCACGAGGTACATCGACGGTTTGAGGAGACACGAGGGATGGGCTCTAAAAAGTACGTTGAACCAGTTAAATTTATGCGGTTAACAATATTTAAAAATCATACTTTCAATACCGAGTTGCTCCCTGTTCAAATATTTGACGATCAATTATTCATGGGACTAACTGTAAGCAACCGTTTCTCTCTTTTTTTTTCTTTCGTGTACGCAGGAGACAACGGTACATTCCGTCATACAAGTAAAAATTTATTATACCAATAGAAAGTGTACAAGTTACGGCTAGGAGCAGATATAATTTCCAGTTCACTTGGTATTAACACGGTTCGTGACTTCATCATTGCCGTTTGTCGAAATCATTTTGACATCGTTTAAGGCGTAGAATCGATAAAATTCAGAAGTAATTCCTTTGTTTACTTTTTGCTAGCTTTTATAGAAAAGGTAAATCGTTTAATGTATCAATCGAATCAAAGTCCAAGCGATTCGGATTCACTTTCGTTAGAGAGGCAATCGAGAGTTGATAAATCATTGTGTCGCCGCGGTAGCTCGCCAGAAACGTCCTCGCTAAAACACATTTGCCTTCCGCCCAACGGTTCCCCTCTGCTTTGCCTACTTTCATCGTGAAATTTCACTTTCCACGACACAAAGAACGTAGCGGCGGCTTTGACAGCCGCTAGAGCCTCGGCCGGACAACGCTTTCGATGTTTTACTACTTCCGTCGGTCAATGCCATTTTTTTGCGCGACACTTTAGGTAGTATCCCTTATTTTCGAAGGTTTCGTCGTATTTCGCACGTTTGATAATCTCAACATTAACCGTTTCGTCGTCAATCTTAATCAGCGTAATCACCTTCTCGTTTCGGTTTGATAAATCCTTCGCGAGCCATTTAACATCCACGATAACGTTTAATTAACTATTTCGATCGAAATTCCATTGTAGTTTGCGCGCAGAACTCGATGCTGGCGAATGATTAATGGATATTGTACTATGGGTAGGATGAGCAGACAAGACATTCTCGATTAATCTCCCAGAAACCGAATAGCGCACTGTCATACTTAAGCGTCTATTGCAACACGTTGCTAAGGAATATCATCCTGTATATATATATATATATATCACGTTGTACGCAATTTTTAAAAATGGAATACGCTTTCTTCGTGATGCTGGCTACATTAAAGGGGCCTCCTTTCGAAGACTGCGTTCGGGTAGACCCGATGTAGGAGAAAGGGTTAAGCGTGTCAGGGTTATCCCTTCGCCTTGGCGCGCCGCGAAAAAAGTGGTCCGAGAAGCAAGAGTCGTGGCACGACCGATCGTGTAACGATAACGCGTGTTGCAAAAGGAGGTGCTGATTTGCTATTGCGCGTTCTTTTTTGCTTTCGTCTAAACCTTTACTTTATTACTTATGCGACAAGGACAAGAAAGAAATATGTGTAACGTGTTGCATAAATTAGAAGGTTGATAGTAATGTAGCAATAAACGACACACTAGACAGAGCAATTGATTACCGTTGACATCAACATACGCGTTTATACGATGATTATCGATTGATTATCATAATGTATTGCAGCATCGAATTTTTTCTCAGGAAACCCCCATTGAAATTATAAATCGCGAAATGAGTTTATAATGTCAGCAAAAAAAAGCAAAGTTCCGAAAGTTCGAACAACTCTTCGACTGACTCGTTGATCCTTCTCTGTGGTAGTAACGAAAGTGCTGACGATGGCAATGAGTGGACGATCGAATAACCAAGTCAATAAACCGTACAATTCACCTAAAGAGGCACAAACTAGTTTTTATCTGGTGCTTTCGACATATCCCGTTACGAGGAAGAGTGAAACAGTACCGGATGACTCGAGAAAGCAAAATCCATTCCTGAAACGGTCCCCGTACTAGAAACCGTGTTTCTATGAAATTTTCGCCATTAACAGGAAACGGGATGGAAATGAAAGTTTTCGAGCGCGTGTCAATTTTTTTCCAAAAATGAAACACCACCACGAACCTCTGACGCGGAATTATCGTCAATTAGAAAGCCGTTGGTGTTTCATTCTCGTTCGGTTCGTCCCCCAGCGAGAGTAAACATTTTGTCAGAGATCCTATTATCCTGCAACGTTTTCTTGTTCTCGGTGAGAACCTTGCCAATTTTACGAGCGAGGGAAGAGCCAACGAAGCGAATTTCATGACTTTCTCCTACGGCGTGGCTCTATTATCATTGTAGGAAGTTAAAGTTTGTACAATTGCAGAGGGAAAGGTGAAAGGTACCGCGAGACGGTCGCAGGGAAACGCCATTAGGAGCTATACCGTTATGACATTTGAAATGCTTTTCATAGCGAAACCCATTGTGGAAGAGGTATCCCCGTTTCAACTTACGGTCGCGTTCAACCTTCGTGAATGCTTCCGGGTTCTCAACCCTGCGACGCGACGTTCCTTTTTTCATTTCCCGCGTCCTGGCTTCGTATCTGTTCGAAAGCTGAATACTCGAATTAGACAAAAGAGTCGTAACGAAAGTAGCGAGGTTCGCGAAACAATGGACGTTTTTCCTACGCGAAGCCGTGTCGCGATAAACTTTCGGTAAACTACCCGCGGTTCGTTCGCTCGACTTCCGCGAATTTTCTTTATAATTCGCGCAAAGCTAAGGCGTTAGAAAGTTTTGAGGAAGACGCGTGCACCAAGTAGAAACCACGGCAGTTATCGAAATTACGTCACACTAGATACAAAAAATTGCCCGGAGAAAGGATTACGTGGAAGCCAGGCTTGCGAACGCAACTTTCACGTAACGCCCCGGACTTTTCTTCGACCGTATTCGGTCCTTTTATACGTCTTATGTCCTTTACGTCTCTCCCTCTCCCTCTCTCTCTCTCTCTCTTTATTCTCTTCTCGTTCTTAAACGGTATGTTATAACAGCGTCGTTAGAAAAGCCTCGTTCTCTATGGTCGCTTCCTAGTTCGCGATCCGTCGGCGTTATTACACGGCCCGTTCTTACGTACCCTCGCTTTCGACTGCTACTAGAAAACCCTCATACACACGCACCGTGAGTAACATCGTGTTCAGATCGCGGTTACACGCGGTGTACGTACATGTGTTAGGTCTTTTCTCGCGTCTGATTAATGTTACCCTCGATTATGTAAGCAAATATTCTCTTACGTACTTTCTACGTGTTTTCCCTCTAAACAGGTTTCCTTCCTCGTGCCTAAACGGCGCGCAGGCAAACTGGAGCGTGTTTTACGCGCGCATTTTCTCGCGGAAACCTGTCGAATCTCGATGAAAATCGAGGGAAATTCCGTTCGAAATCGAGCTATTAATAATCGAGATAATATCCGCTTGTAAATAATATACGAGAGGTAGAAAGCAGCCGGTAGACCAAGGTTCGAAAGTTGCGCAATACGCCTAAATAACATTCCTACGTGGTTCGTATCGCGAGCCATGGTCTCTCAATTCGACAAGCCGCCGCTTAAGGCGTCCAAGTCCAGAGAAAAGCGTCCACGCTCGGACGAATAGGTATATCGTTTGTTCGGAACAATCCATAAACGTCGTCGAATCTCTCGCGCCGCGCGGAGAAACGTTTAAATTCCCAAGTTTACGAGCCACGCGTGAAGTTGCTAAATCTCTCGGTGTCCTGAACGACTCGGGACCAACAATCGACGCGGACAGCGATATCGTAATGAGTCGACGCTGATACGAGGGCTGATGTTAATTATACCGATTATCAAATCGATGCAAGCAAATGAATGTAACCGGGGTACGTTGCGGTGATCGATCACCAATTACGGGAGGCACCTTCGAACCGTACGGGATATCGCAATCGCCACGGCGTCGATAGGACAATGCATTAAGCGTGACGCTCGTTTCACTTTCCGCTCGGCGAAGAAGCAACAGTTGAGCCCGGTATTATTAATTTTATCCTGTGGCTGCGTAACGCAGTGTGATGCAATCAATCAATGAGTGCATCCTCGGAGCCGCGACTGCGGCGACGCCTTTTTCTGAATCATCTTTTTGCCGCGTCTATCAATAACGTCGAGGAGAAAAAACGTCCTGGGGCCGCGGTGTCGTTTAAATCGATTCAACGTATATTTTTAAATGATATCACGTGTTGGCATGTTCGTTGAATATCTCGCGGTACGCGCGGCTGGAATCCTTGTCGACGTTACGTGCGCTGGAAAACCAGACGCGTCCGGTGATCGGTGTCGCAACACGATCAACTACGTAGAAGAGAGCCTTTCTCTTTCCGAAACACTTTCCCCGGCTGAAACGCGTCAAATAGCACGTTCGATCGGTCGGAAGTAGAGGATGAATCATATTGTCACGGTCAACGGATGAGGGTACCTCCCCAATCGCGATCTGCTCGCCAAAGGAAACCAGGCGCGCTTGCAATTAACACAGTTTACGACATCGTTTTTTCTATTGAGCAGATCATTCGTCACGCGCGAGGCTACGCGAAAAGGGCAAAATTAACATTTATAATAAACTGAAATTAACAAACATGCTCCCTTCTCAAATTTGCATCCCGACGTTCGATCCGGTGACACATCCGTTTCGCAATAAAGAATTATAACGACGGGAACGGGCCAGTTAAGCATTGAGCACGTGATCTCCGCGATCTGGAATCGCTCGATCGTTGGCTCGAATGCACGCGAGAATTCCGTCGCGCCCGTTACTCGACGAATGCAGCGAACTGAAAACCAAGCCCCCTCGGCAATGCTCGTTCGCGGCAGTTCTTGAACTTTGTCAAGGAGATTTCGATCGTGAACCCAATACTCCAACCGAGGGACCTCCTTACAAACCGGTCGTACTCGATTACGTCGTGCCATTTTCGTTATGTCCTCTTTACCGGCGAAAAATCGATTATCCTCGATGCCGTTGTGCCCGCTATCTCTTCGTATTTCCAAAAAGGAGACATCGACTCCAGCGGAATGTAGAGGTTGAATAACTGGAGAGTCTTTCGTAAGGTATTGCCAAGGATAACTCCGCTATCTGACTAAAAGTAAACGTCCGTTCTGTTTCTCGTCCCCTTGTTGCTTGTCGTTCGTCTTCGGTACTTAACGATATAGATGCGCACGATGGAGAGACGCGATTTCGGACGCGCTCATGAATGAAATCTAGCGAGAACGACCGAGGGATCGTTCGTCATTTCATTCTTTCACGAATCGATGGGGAAACGAAGCGGGTCACGTGCGCTGATTGAACTTGAACTTGTCTGGTTCAATGGTAGATTGTGTCAGAGATCGCGGCGCGCACGTGAAATCCATTGTTATTCTAATTTCTTTGCGATTACGCGCACACGATTCTACTTTTGTGCGAACAGAATCAATAATAAGACTACCTGTCGTCTGTCCGGATCGCGGATTAAGTAACACCCGTCAGAGTCTCACAGGTCAAGCTAAATAAAGCGTACACAAGGTCAACGGCTATTTTTCAAATTAGAATTAAACGCACTACACGTTTTGTCTATTCTATTGTCAATACTAGACAAACGTTGTGCGTCTTTTGTTTGAACCGTAAGCGGTTCATCTTCTTGAACGGAATGCATATATAGCGCTGCTATATAAACCTCGAGTATGGTTCAATAAACATTGCCGATAGATATGAATATGAATGGAAGTAAATTATAGAATAATAAAGAACATTTCCAAAGTATATCTCCCGGTGTATCAGCGTGAGACGATGAAACAGCGATTTATCTTGCAACCATAATTTATCATCGACGCAACGAACCCTGCGATTAGAATATGCAAATACCGTGCAATACATAGGAGCCAATCCTTAGAAAGGATGTGAACGTTGTCACGGTACAGAGATGGCGATGACGATTAGATAATACGACTTTCTTCTCGAATAGAAAGTTTTATTAGAGAACCGTTGGATCTCCAGCTACCTATGGGTGTTGTAATCTTTGGTAATGAAAATTATGCATTGCAACCGACGTTTACAGAGGAACGTCTGTTACGAACCTGTAATCGAACACCGAGCACTGATTATTGTCCGTTTTTCTAACGAGACCTTACGACATCGATCGGACGATCAGCACGAGACGAAGTTCCCAACCACGGGTAAAGGAAATGTTCGTCAATGAACTCCGCAATTAGAAACGCCAAGCGTTCGAGTCTTTCGCTAGGTGTCTACGCAAAATTTCAATCATACCTCCCGTCAGAATATCATCGAATGTGATCCGGAAATGGCCACACGACCAGTAAAGAGAAAGTACCTTGACTGATCAAGTGGGTCATCGACTACGACTAAGCAAGTCATTCTTCGCGCTGGGAACGAGCATGCGAGGCCGGTCTCGCGAAAACTTAGTTTACCAATCCAGAGTTTAACATCGCTGATCCTTCTATTTTCACAGTGGATGACTCCTCGGGGAGATACACAAACAGCTTCTTCTGGGGAAATTCCTACTACGTCGGCTCGGCCACCGAGTGTGCCTACATCGATAAAGATTATGGAAGAAGAATCACGGAAACGCGTCGAAACGCGTCGTCGTTGGACGAAGTGGAGGAATTTAACACCGAACCGCGGAAGAGGAACAACGGCCCCAGCGGAAACAACCTCTGGACAGGGACGACAATGGACAAACCACCGTACAAACTGGGATTCTATATGATGACTATTTCAGTGAACGCCACTTTGTCTCCTATGGTAAACGATTGCAATTTTTTCAAATTAATTATACGGAACAATTTAAAAAGAAGAAAATGACTGTACAAATTTTGCTAGCTCGTGTTTCTAGCTAAAAATAAGACCTTGAAAAGTATCGACTGAATGATAGAAGACATTCCTGAGCTACTTTTTATATATTATAGTTACACTTTTAATTATAAGACACGCTAGTAGAGTTTGCATGGAGACTCTTGAGATGTGTCACGATCTACGTAAAGATCTTCCTTTTCAATGATCGTTATAATATTAATTCCAGACGAGAACGATTTATTTAGGGGTATGCCTGCCCTTCTCGTGCTCCGCTGGCGATGTTTACGTAATAGCGAAGCTCGCTGCGAGCGAACAGGCGGCGAAACATTCGTCAATTGAAATGGTTCGGGATCAGCATGACATGTACAATATGTACGAGGATCCGGTATTCTGGATTCTACTGTACGTTCATCAGATTTTAGCGTTCAATCGAACACCCCGTAATATCGAAACAGAATGAAAGAACATTGAAAACATTTCAGTGGAGTAAGCGCCGCCGTTTCCGTTTTGATGGTAATCGGTACCGGATACGACATCTACGTGACGAGAAAATACAGCCGCGGAAGGAACGTGATTTACGATTTAGAAAGGCACGCGAAACTCGAACAGCTAGCGGCCAGAAATACAAAATCTCTAAGTGGTAAGACAATTTATCTCGCTTTGAACGTCATCCCTGTAACGCCATCATACTTCGACGCGGCTCGAAGGACAACGTACGACCATCGTATTCATCCCCTTCCCTAAGAACAAAAGGGTGACTAACACTTACAGACTAGCACAGGACAAAGACAGTAGCAAAGACAGTGATACACTTTTGTTATTATATTCCGTAGCTTCTCAAGGTAAGGTCTACCTTCCTGTTCCAGCAGCTGAGGCTATCATCAACGGACCTCAATCATTAGCGGTTAATAACAACAATGATCACGAGGGTAGCCTACGTTCGGCTAGTCCGGAAGTACACAAATTCAGTAAGTGATCTTACAGTAGGTAATTAATATTATTAAGAAAAAAAGATCACCGACCAGGAGAATGTAAAAAGAGAAAACGGATCTTTCATAGATCACCTTTTTAGGTGTCCTCGAGGAATTGTTACTTTCGTTCTCGGTTCGAGCCAACCTGAAGATCATCTGTGACGACAAAGTCGGTGGTGACACGATCAGCACTATCCATGGTCTCAAAGCAATATCGATGGCGTGGGTTATCCTGGGTCACACCTGTATCACCGCCTTCAAATATTCCGACAATATGGAATACCGAAAAGTTTTAGAAAAGAAGTTCCTGTTCCAAACAATCACGAACGGAGCGTTCAGCGTCGATACGTTTTTCTTTATGGGCGGGTTGCTCGTCAGCTTCCTATTTTTTAGAACGAACGCGAAAGGAGACTTGAAAAAGCTCACGCAGGGTACACGAGGTTTCGTCGCTGGCGGTTTAAAATTTATTGGTCTTCTCATGTACAGATTCTGTAGACTCACGGCTCCCTATATGTTCGTATTGGGAGTAGTTCAGATCGCAATGAAATGGTTCCACTCGAACTCTGTGTTCGAACCACCATCCGCGGATTATTATAACTGTCCGAATTATTGGTGGCGAAATTTACTTTATATCAATACATTGTTTCCGGTAGAACAAATGGTAAGTATCCGGTGTTTCACTCGACTAGTTGAACATTCAACGTTTGTTTTCAATACCGCTCTTTTTTAGTGCATGATTTGGAGCTGGTACGTGGCAGATGATACTCAATTCTACATCGTTGGCGCTGTGATACTGGTCTTGGCAACTAATCATTTTAAAATCGCTACTTTCGCAATGACCACTTTGTTGTTGAGTTCCTGGCTGACCACGGGATACATCGCTCTGGTGAACAATCATATGCCAAGCTCGGATGACCCGTTAGCGCTCTTCGATAAGATCTACGATAAACCATGGACCAGGCTAGGTCCTTATCTCATCGGCATGTCAACGGGATATTTTCTTTTTAAGACTAATTGCAAAATAAAAATGTCCAAGGTAATAAATTATAGAAATTAACGAAGAGGACCCAAATGTCACTTATAATTTGGTCATTTTCAGACGACAGTCTGCGTAGGCTGGCTCTTTTCTTCGGCGTGCCTTTTAAGTTTATTGTACGGTCTATACGAAACAGAACTTAGCCCTATAATGGCGGCTGCTTATTCTTCATTAAGTCACAGCGTCTGGGCGCTTGGTTTATCATGGATCGTAGTGGCATGTAGTACAGGTTACGGAGGTAAATTTTTATTGACAGCGACAATTAGTAAATTACAAATAGATACCGGGTAATGTCCCCTTAAATATTTTTGTTTTGAATACATTTAGGATACGTGAACAGTATTTTGTCAGCACCGATTCTGTATCCGTTCAGTAGAACAACGTATTGCGCCTACTTGGTGCATCCGCTTGTAATTCGATTAACAGCTATGAACTTGGACTCGCCGTTTCATTTAGGAAAATATACCATGGTATGTTAATATAAAGATATAAAAATTATTAGTTATTAATATTTTATCAATGAAAACTAATAAGGCAATGCACACACTTTTCAGATGATCACATTTTTTGGACAATTGGTTCTATCGTATATATTATCGTTCATTATATCGGTATCCTTCGAGGCTCCAATCGTGAGCATGTTGAAAATACTTTCCCCAAAAAAACGGAAACGCATACAATAAAGCTATGACATAATTAATAGATATAACACATCGCGTAAAGTTATTTATATCTTTATTAATGTAAAAAAAAAAAGAGCATAGATCAGTCAGAGACCATTGAGATATTACAAACGCGGTAAAACCACATTGTGGTCAAAAACCACACGCATTATTGCATTATTGCAAATCATGTAGTCTTAACTTTTACTTATGCATTGTTACTTATAAAATAAATTATTTGTCTTTATACACGTGTGTTATATATCACCAATATAAAAAAATATATCCTCGTTTAGATACAATTGCATTTTATTTTTATAAGTAACATAATATAGAAAATAAATAAATGTGGTACGGTTTTCGTCAATTTTCACTTGAAATTATACAATGTTTTCAGTAAATATCGATGGACTTCAACACATTCTCAACGTGCAATAAAAATAAAGTAACTCATAAACCTCCTTCTATCGCAACTTCAGTATTGATTTCAACATAATGTGGTCCTTGATTTACAAACTCCCTAAACCTTTGCACTGTATTTGGATCAAATATATCCTGTTCAGCTTCGGTTAACCGCTTTACAATTTCGTATTTAGCTTCCTTACATTCTTTAAACGATTCAATGTTTCTGTCCAATAAAAACTCCACCAGACCTGGATAAGCCGATATGTATTCTTGACCCCATATTTGAGACGCCAGAACCGCTAATACCTCTAAACCTGCCTGCCTAATATCCGCAAATGGTTGCCTGCATATTGCTACAATTATACCTAATGGATCGTCGCACATAGAATCAAACCATGACTTTGTCAGCGACAAAATTCTGTTATCTTGCTCCGTTTTTTGCACGTCAAGTATCAGAGCCAAATTGTTCAATCCACGAATTCTTAATGCTGTGGGCATTTTTTGTATCACCTCTGCTATTTTTTTTAATGCGCATTTCATTGCATCTCCTAAAGCTTGCAAAGCATATTTACCTTCGGACCGCGCAGAAACATGCCCTAGCGTGTCCAACGCGACACCAAGAATAGCTTGGTCTCCATTCTCAATTACTTCAAACAATGCGGAAACCACTGCTGGATATTTTGAAAAAATTTCATTCGGCCAATATCGAGCGACATTCCCAAAAAATTTCATCAATCCCGGAATCAATAAATTTGACAAGGGATTCTCATCAGCCTGTGCTATTTTCTGAACCAATTTTCTCAAAACTTCTTGTTGCTCTAAATAACTCAGACCTTCTTCGCTTAACGCCAGTTGTGTCAAGATTTCTAATGCATTTACTTGTAGCAATATATCTTCGCTTTCGAGAATGTTGAATAAACTATTCAAAAATCCCGATTGAGCTGATGCTTCTAGGCCTGCTTTCGAAGATTTTGCTACGTCCACAACGACTTCGTATACACGAAAACTTATAACATCGTTCTTTGCTAATAACCTAGCAAAACTTCTCAAAAGTTCTCCTGTATATAGAATCTGTAATCCATTGGCATTTTTACCAATTTCTTTCATTATGCACATCGCACATTTAGATACCATTAAATTGTCATCCCCGATCCTATTAGCAACAGCCACCAATAAATCAACATCTGCGAGCAACAGAGATATTTTCTGTGGATTAGAAACGATGCATAGAATTTCATGCAATGCGAGTGATCTAACTACAGCATCCGGATGATTTAACAATTGAGATATTTCAGCTGAATATCTTCGATACACCTCGCCAGGTTCTAAAATTCCAAATAGTGTTTTCAAAATCTCGCATATTTCAGTTACATATTCTCTGCGAAAGAAAAAACATTACAAATAGCTTTATATTTAGTTCACTTGTTAACGTTACGTTTTTATTATCATTGGATTATTTAATTTTTTCGCTACAATATTATTTATATTATAATGAGATTAAGATATTAGGTGTCGCTAAAGTCAGTTTCGAAATCATTGTTTACGATACCTGTCGCTTGAGGTTAACTGAGTAAACAATTGACCGAAATCCAAACTACGAGAGATTTGTTCTGTTTCCCTGTTATTTAGACTTCCCAACTTGATTTTTATCTCAGCTAAAATATCTTTTTTCTCTTCAAAGTTGGTTAGTTCGCTGACACGAACAATTTTCATTTGCAACCACTCTGCCATGGCCAGTGTACTGACATTACATTTTTGGAAGCATCTGCGGAAAGTGTTGAAACTAATGCCCGACTAGTTTCAGCGCTTCTCCAATAGATGGCGCTAGTAGTTCTTGAGTAGTTTACTTCGCTGTCATCGCTGGTATCGCTGAGCGAGCAGTTTGAGCACTTTTCACAGAGATGGCGCCACGGGTTCTACAGCAGGGTCGGTATCATCTGTCTCACGTCTACTTATAGCTTTCGCATATATCTTTCTCTCCCTTACCTCGAAAGCGGGAAATATCAACATTTTCCTATTAAAATTCCACAACATGTAGTATTTATTATTTATATTCTTGCAACCAACAATCGGTATATCGAGTTAGATTATAAAAAATAGTAAAAGCAAGTATAATTTTATATCTTTGTTCCATGTTAATCTATTTTAGAATGAAAATGAATAAACTGTTTAGTTTAATCATTTTTAATATTTGTTTAGAATGTAGATGGAAAAATGTCAGCAGACGGCCCTGGTGAGAAAATTGATGAATGAACGGCATTGACAAGCGGTATCATTTCAATATGCATAGTCCTGGTGATACCCCTGTGGCGTTACAGAACCTGGGGGCGCCACCGTGATACGCTGGTGCTTTTTGAAGTGTTATGTGATTTGCTGTGTTGTCTGGGAATTGGATTGACAGAATCATTGCAATCAACAGCGTATAGCTACAATAAAAACGCTACTTTATTATCGCATGATGTTAATTTAAGTAATTAAAAAAGGTGAGAATATTCAAAGCTCACGAACGAAAGGTAAAACAATTTCTTCCCTTGTTTTTATAGAATTATAAGTTTAAAAACTCTGGTAACTAAAACGTTAAATGCGTGCGCATGCAGCGAATAATCACTATTGCTCCATGTAATATGCTGATTGCGGTAAAAAAAAAAATCGCTTGAAAATAATAAATGATGCGTAAGATTGCAATGAAAAGACCGAGAGCGATTAGCAAAGAAGGTCGTTGAAAAAGTAACGCCTTTCTTTCATTTCACTTTAAAGTAGTATTTTGTTAAAACATTTAATTTTCTAGGGGTCAATGAGCTTTCATATTTAGTACTTGACGCAAGATTTACTCGGGCCGCATAACTTCTTCCATCGACACAGTACATTTTTGTACGTCAGAAAACGTCGTTCTGTATGGTTGTGTTTCGAGTAGTTACTCATTCGGTTAACGCAAGGTAATAAGGATCGAATATACGTAATGGCAATTGTACCGATTAATAAAGTACCTTGCGACCGTGTAAACATTGTATCTGTACGATTTATGGAACCAAGCCATGTACCATTATATCGGCATATCCCGCATTTTCTTGTTACCTTATCAGGTCATCCAGTGATACCTGTTACTATTCCCTTATTACATTCTACGTGCATGGGAATTTCGAATTCTATTTTTTTCGTAAAAGATTCCAAGAATTTGATCGAGATTTAAGAAACGTGTACGTTCAGGAATATTTACAGGAACATGGCCAAATAAATTAAAATTGTGTGCGCTATATTACTTCGAAGAATGTTACATGCGTATTTTAAGATTCCTATCAAAGTGGATTGAATATTAATACTTGAAATATAGCATCACTGATAAGTGCTAATTGCGCGTATTTTTTAATATTTTGTTAGCGAACTATTATTATATAACTAAATACGCGAATGCATTTTTATACATTAGGAAGCATTAAATATATTTTGTAAAAACCTTTGTAGTATTGTACATTGAGAAATGGCAGTGGATTTGGATCCAAACGATCCTGAGGTACGATTGTCGCAGTTTCTTTATGTTGGGAAAGAGTATCCCGATTATCAACCTGGAAACTGGTTTGTGCACAATTATTTTCTGGCTAAAAATGTTCCGTCTATCGAAGAGTTAGCTGAAAATACAGAGAAACAATTGTTACCAATTCAGATTATTACAAAGGTAAAATCTTTTGCTACAAATTGTAACAATTGTGCACAAAGGATCCGTTTCAACGGTTTAAGATAATATACTTCTTTTCTAGGCATTTGAAAGTAATCTTGTCCCAAATCCAGAAACGTTGGTTTATGCTCTTGCGGTTTGCTGTAGGCAAACAAAAAGTGAAAGTTTACGTCATGCAGCATATGCAACCCTGAACAAAATTTGTGTATCTCCCCAGCATTTTATTTTATTTATAAAATTTGCTTCTCAAATAAGTAAACAAAAAGAACTTGACACAACTGGCAGTTCAAAGCATGGGTGGGGCCAAGGCTTGAGAAAAGCTGTAAATAATTGGTATTTATCAAAAACACCAATGGAATTAGCAAAGTGTGTTACAAGGTACAAAAGCAGATATGGTTGGAAGCATAAAGATATCATAAAATTGTCTCATCCTGTACCCAATAATCCTGGTACTTATCTGATTGAAATGTAATCATTGTATAAGTAATCATAATGTTGATTAAACAATATGCTGTTGAATAGGAGGAGAAATGGTCCTTAAATATGTGGTACGCGGTTTGGAAGAAATGAAAAAGTCATATGCAGAAGATTCCACACTTACAGAAATCCTAGAATATATTGAACATGTCGAAGATTTTAAACATTGTACAGATGAAGTTCGTGCAGCAGGTCTTTTAGAAATGTACAAATTAACAATAGATCATGTACCTGGACACTTATTAAAATCTAAAGAGGTACAACCAGCAAATAAGAATTTTCAAAATATTTTGTGTATATATACATAGTCGTGAATAATATTTAGGTTTGGAACGCATTAATATCATCGATGGACTCAGTTATGCTTTTGACCAATCTACAAAGGATTCACAATCTTGATTTATTAAAGCCAAACTCACCAACAGTTTCGAAAATAATAGATCAAATTACTAATGAAGAAAATATAGCTCAAGACAAGGTTCATCCAGCTCTAGTATTAGTTACAATAAGAGATTATGAAAATTCGGGAAAGTAAGTATCAATCTTATCAATAGTTCTCAGTGTATTTCATTAAAAATAGTACATTGACATTGTTTAATACATAATTTCGTAAAGGGCACTAACATTTGAGAAAAGGAAAATCAGGGAACAATTTGAAAGACCATTACCATCTCCATCTAAGCCAAATACAAAAATCATTGATGCTCTCTATAAAATGTTGAATCTTTCCTTTCTTGTAAGTATAAATAATATTAAAAAAATATTCATTTATTATAACAATATGTTTTATCTAGCACATTCAACCAACTGGATTACGTTACATGATAACAATTAACATGAACAAAGTAATGTTAGAAACTCATACATGGCGTAGCGGTAATGTGAATGGTGCAGAAGCAGGGTGTATGATTGCACTTGCACTTCTTCGCAGTGAGAAGAATGTCACCGTCGCAACGTTTAAAAACATTGGTATTCATACAGTGAACATTGATAAAACAGCTTCTTTTGGACAAGCTATGAGGAGATTGCAACAAATGCCTGTTGGAAATGTAAATGTAGGTAAACCGATGTCATGGGCCGCTCATCAAAACAACAAATACGATATATTTATTAATGTTGTGGATCAAATATTTGAAAAATCTGATACATCTGAAGAAGCACTTCAGGCATACAAAACAAAACTCAAACTTCCAAATACAAAGTTAGTTTTCTTCAATTACTTTATAGGTAAAAAGAATTAACATTTCATATTACTTATCTATTTTATTAATTTTCAGATTAATAAATTGTGCTGTGTGCTCTTCGTCAACATATCGCAAGGAAAAGAGTGATAAAAGCATTTTAACAATTAATGGGTTTGATGCTAGCGTTCCTGTAGTTATACAGGCTTTCGCAAAGTCCCTGTTTTAATTACCGCGTGCATAGCAATTACTACATTGGCAAGCAGTACTAGCTAAACAATTATTATGCTTTTAAAACTAACATTGAACTCGACTTTTAAGCAGGTGGGTTTTAAGTAATTTTTATGAGATCGTCAATTAAGAATAATTTCAAAACACTTAGAAATCATTACAATAAGATTAATGAAGAAAATAGTTGCCAATAATTTATAAATACTGCTAGTCTGATACTTGTACAGTAGTTGGAGCATGCAATAGTAGAATTTCTATAAAAAGAGAGAGAGAGAGAGAGAGAGAGAGAGAGAGAGAGAGATAAAGAATACTTTATTTAAAGTAATTAGAAATAATTAGAAATAAAAAAAGACAGAAAAAGAAAAAATCATCAACATACAGCCTGTGAAATTATATATTTTGCTATCTATTATTGAATTAAAATATTTAAGTATTTGGAAGAAAAGAAAGAATTTTTTAAACTGTGCCGAAAAAATTAGTTAAAGTTGATATTACCATTGCTTACCATTAAACAATTTAGTTTGAAAGCATACTCCTAAGAAATTTATGTTTCTTTAAACAAATGATTCGGCACTTATTACTATTACTAATTAATATTATCGTTGTTATTATTCATTACTAACTCACGACATTATAATTATCTCATATTAATACTAACACATTAACATATTTACTGCATGTTTCTAACATTTAAGACGAGCTGTGTAACCTTTTATAGTAATTTTATTTACCCGTAAAGAGTGGTCCAATGAATTTTGTAAATATTTGTTTGAACGAATGATAAACTGATAAATTAATCAATAATTAAGCGAGTAAATGAATGTGATACATCTGTGATCAGCCAGTTGATTAGATAAATGAAAAAGTTTCAGACGCCATGGACCACTTTACATCGTTTAGAGATATCGTTCAGATACACGTTTACTAATTTATCGTTTTCCACTTGATAAAATTAGTTGCGCAGCTAAAAAAAAAAAAGAAAATAATTAGGATAAGACTGCATATTAGATACGAAACGAGTATCTAGAAGTAACTTAAGGTGCATTTTTAACTAACGGTAAAAAATACTTTTACTTTAATATTGCCTGCTTATTTTCACTGGTTGGCGCTGAAGCTTTCTGTAATAACTTTCATACGATACATAGGTGTAATGTGATTTTTAGAATGGTACATTTCAAAGACCGGTGCGCCTCTGGAAACTCGAATAAGATCTTAAAAGGAAAAAAAATAGAATGTTGAAAAATTTCCCACTGTGATATGCATTTAGCCCCAAAGAATGTAGGCTTACATTAGTATAATTTTACTGTTATATTTCATATTTGCCATATCCAAAGTAAATACGACAAATACTAAATACACTACTAATATAATACTGTGATACAAAGTACATTGTTATTGTTCAAACTAGGTGAAAAGATAAGTAAATGTAACCAGAGGCGTGCCATGTGTCGTTTTCATTTGTTGATTAGTATCTATACCTATTAGCACATCAAGTTTTTGTTAAAAAAAAAAAAAAAATAGAGGAAACAAGAAAATACGACAGTATCCAGAGATACCTCTAAATAATTCTATTTCGATCCCTGAATTACTCTAGCGAACTTCTTTGGTTCCCAAAGTGAGAAGTAAACGTTTGTTCTTTAAGAAACGTCGCTAAAAAGTACAGCGTGGATGAAAATTCTCAGGTCTGACAAACATTTAAATTAAGTGCTTAAATATTCACGTGTTCTTTGCAGCCTGCTCGGTAATTCATGAATCGATCTGTATAATTACTAATTTTAGCGCGTATGAAACTAAAGTCTAGTAACATTTTTAACTTTTCTTGTGCAGAAACGGAAGAAAACTTGAGTGGAATCGTGTTTGTAGTTATAGAAATTATAGTTATATTATTTACTCTTATCATTTTTTAATTTTAGTTGCGCGACGAGTCTTCTAGGAAGTTCTACCAATTATAAGTTATCGAAAATGATAGTATTTTTAGATCAGTTTTACAATGCGCTTATAAGTGGATTTTTTTGGTGAAAAACACATTACAAAAGAAAATATACAAAAAAACAATTTAGTAGTCGCGCATCTAGTTAAAATCTAAGTTACTCATAAAGAGTAGTGCAAACGTATGCTACATCTATATTTGTAGCTTGAGTGTATTCACTGATATCACCTAATGTAGTTTAATATACATGCTCTTACCTAACGATCGAAGAGAGAGATGTTCAAATTTTCCGATCATTTTAAATTCTGTTATCACTGTCATTTTACAACTGCCACCGTCTTCATTGTATAGTCAGGTCTACGATACTTTCAACTATTTTACAAACGATATATTCAAGATATTCAGATTGTTTATTTGTATAGAAATCGCGCAAGGGTAGAGAGAGAGAGAGAGAGAGAGAGAGAGAGAGAAAGAGAGAGGATTTCTCTTCGATCGTGTTGTATAAACAAGGCATGTCCATTGTCTGTAAGAATACGTCCAAATGTTAAAAAGAAAAAAAAAAAGAAAAAAGAAAAAAAACTGTACGATTAATGTAAGAACAGCAAATGCCAGCTGAAAGAAACGTGTAATCTTGCACGCTTTTAAAACCCACGAACATCGGGTAGTGCTGTTCTATCTAACTTTAAAATACGAAAAACAATATGTTAAATGTGTTCATTCTAGTTAAAAGGGAAGAAAAATATTTACCGTAAGAAAGAAAAAAAGAAAAGGAAAACAACACATGGTACATAGTAATGCAAGTCAGATAGACAGTGTATACAAAGTATCACGTTATTCTGATTGCGTTTCATGTTTCTTATTCAAAGAAACAGACAAACAAAATTAGCTTCCTTATAGAAAACAATCTTTTTATATCCCTTGGTCTCAGACGTTTAATTTTCATCAGGAAGCACAAGTCGCTTCTTTTACGAACGTATATTCGTATAAATATTTTACACGATCAGTGTATAATGTTTATCCGAGTCTCGAGTACGCGTATGTGTGACGAGAACATGTTCCTTAGGATTAATGAAATTAAAGAGAAATAATTATTGTAATCGCATTTTTAGTGCATTAGCCTTCGGTAATCCGCAATGAAAAGTGCTCAATCAGCCTATCGTTATTACAAACCGTTTTCAAGCAATGCCAAACAGATGTTAACTTATTACGTATGGAAAGATAAGAAAATGTCTCGTTTATATTCTAAATCTATCAATGGATTTACGATGGCGTTGCACTAATTGTGCTTACGAAAATTGAATATCTAATTTGTGACTCATACAAGATGCCTACTTTTCGGCCTTACTTTTCTATGGAAAAAAAAAGAAACAAATGTACTCTAAACAAGGAAAGTAGACATTCGTTCTATATTTTTAATATATATATATATAGATGTCGGCTATTTATTATTCGTTTCGATAATATCTATTGCATTCAGAAAATAGGAGAAAAAAATGCGAATGTGTACGATGGTATGTTTTTACGCTAATCAGTTATACGAGAGAGATATGCCGTCTTTTATTTTGTATGATTGCGTTCGTTTTGTTTGAGAATAGTATTATTACTTTTTAATCCTGTTTCCAACGTGATTACTCTTATAAATTATAAAATCGAAACCTGCTTTACGATAAAAAAATAAGAAAAGTCACATAAAATTCACTGCAGAAGGTACCACTATAGAAAATGATTGTTATGGAATTTTGACGTTATTTTTATACCTAAGTGATCTGTACGATATGAAAAATATATTTAGTGACTGGATTGCTTCAAGCAAAAAGATAATATCGGAAAGTTATACGGAAACGTATGTTATATTACTATTATTACGGCTGTTAATATTTTCGATAAAATAGATACGATAGACAGTGAATCCTGCCTATATAAATTTTCACCTGTTTTTGTTATGAAATCAAGCTACATATTCAAATAAAATTTATTCCAAATCCACTTCAGATGTTCGTCTTTCAAATGTGTGTTATATTCTTTTATAACTCGAGGACGATGGTTTCATAATTAAATACGGCCGCTTCTATGATTTACTGAAAAAATGTTTATTTTCGTGATACTGATACATATTACATTCTTTCACACAGAACAGCTATATTGTACATAGTACGATATAGTTTCTTTACAGGCAGTAATAGGCGCAGGTCATACACGCTCGCACATTCATTCTAAATTCGCATACGCACTGCAAAATCTGTAACGCGAATTATACAACTGCTTATTCGATTACATATAATGGAACATACAAAATAATTAAAATAAATTAACGCGCTAGAATTTTATCTGGAAATTAGCGACAAGCCTACTCCCAGTAATAAAATCCCCTTCAATAGATGTACGTTCTTTTGCTATCGTAGAAGATCAAGATGATTGTTATGTTTATATGACGAATACACTACAGAGTAATACACGGAGCGATACCCGCGGTCCTGTATCGTTTAATTCAGATGCAACTTAATGAATAACGAACGTACGTCGATCAGTCTTTTTATACTCGACGTATCAACGACGTGTTAATCTCTGCAGCATTTGCATCAGAGACTGTCTTAATTCAGTCTAAATTAGGACGAATGCAAGTACTGGTTTTTTCTTAGTTAAAGCTCGTCCTTCAGATCTTCGTCCTCCCCGCCGGTCGGGGGAACTCCACCGCCTGCACCCTGATACAATTTGGCAATAATGGGTTGAACGATATCGGTAAGCTCTTTCTTTTGTTTCTTATATTCTTCTGGATCCGTGTCCGGATTCTCTTCTAACCATTTGATCTTTTCTTCGATAGCTTCCTCCATTTTAGCTTTGTCGGAATCGGTAACTTTCGACCCGAGCTTCTCCTTATCGGACAATTGATTCTTCAAAGAGTAAGCATACGATTCCAATTCATTTCGCGCCTCTACTCGTTCCTTCAATTTCTTGTCGTCATCCGCGAACTTTTCAGCGTCCTTTATCATTCTCTCTATGTCATCGGGAGTAAGTCGGTTCTGATCATTAGTAATGACAATCTTCTCGCGATTCCCAGTTCCTTTATCCTCGGCGGATACTTGAAGAATACCATTAGCATCAATTTCGAAGGTAACTTCAATTTGTGGTATTCCTCGAGGTGCTGGCGGGATGCCAGTAAGATCGAATTTACCAAGAAGATGATTATCTTTCGTCATCGGACGTTCACCCTCGTATACTTGAATAGTTACTGTATGCTGGTTGTCTGACGCAGTGGAGAAGATTTGCGATTTCTTGGTAGGAATTACAGTGTTCCTAAAGAAGATGCGTACGTGAGAGTAGCAGCAATAGATTCTAATATATTAATGTGTACCGACCAAGTAACGAGACATTTTCTTACCTTGGAATAAGTTTAGTCATCACGCCTCCAACAGTTTCGATACCCATGGTAAGTGGATTGACGTCTAGAAGGACAATAGCATCTGTATCTTGCTCTCCAGAAAGTACACCTGCTTGTACAGCAGCACCATACGCAACTGCTTCATCAGGATTAATACCCCGAGATGGTTCTTGACCGCCAAAGAATTCCTTAACCAATTGCTGCACTTTCGGAATCCTAGTAGAACCTCCGACCAGTACAATTTCGTCTATATCCTTTTTACTCATGTCAGAATCTTCTAAAACTTTTTGTACAGGTTTCAAAGTACTACGGAAAAGATCCATGTTCAATTCCTCGAATTTCGCACGGGTCAGAGTTTCGGAGAAGTCTTCACCTTCGAAGAAAGATTCAATTTCGATCCTCACCTATAAGCAATCAAAAATATATAATTAAAACGTTGAATCATTTTCTAGATCAGCAATTACTGACGACTTTATAACACATACTTGATGGCTAACGCTAAGTGCTCTCTTGGCTTTCTCAACTTCCCGACGCAATTTTTGTAAAGCTCTGCTATCCTTCCGAATATCCTTTCCTTTCTTCTTCTTGTACAACTTGATGAAATGATCCATTACGCGTTGATCGAAGTCCTCACCACCCAAATGAGTATCACCACTTGTCGCGACAACTTCGAATACACCGTTGTCAATGGTGAGTAAACTGACATCAAAAGTACCACCACCTAAATCAAAGACCAACACGTTCTTCTCTCCATCTTTCTTATCCAAACCATAGGCAATCGCAGCAGCTGTAGGTTCATTGATAATTCTCATAACAACAAGTCCAGAAATAGTGCCAGCATCTTTAGTAGCCTAAACACAAATGTTCAATAAATTAATAAGTATTCTTAAATTCAACTATGATGTATCTTATAACATTGTAAATTTTATACTAACTTGTCTCTGTGCATCATTGAAGTAGGCTGGTACAGTGACAACGGCATGAGTAACTTTCTTGCCTAAATACGCTTCCGCTGTTTCCTTCATTTTACCCAGCACCATAGCAGAAATTTCTTCAGGGGCGAACACTTTTTCTTCGCCGTTAATCACCATTCTTATGTGTGGTTTACTATTCTTTTCTATCACTTTAAATGGGAAGAACTTGATATCACGTTGCACATTAGGATCCGACCACTCTCTGCCAATTAAACGTTTAGCATCGAAAACGGTGTTCTCTGGATTTGTGGTCAACTGATTCTTTGCTGCATCTCCAATCAAACGTTCACCATCGGCAGTAAACGCCACATAGGAAGGTGTAATTCTGTTTCCTTGGTCATTTGCAATAATTTCTGCTCTTCCATTTTTATAAACCCCAACACTGTAAAGAATGAAATATTTTTAGAACTATTCTTTATTTTAATACACGCATTTGCGTTTGTTACATGTCAATTTTATGTAATTACCAAGAATATGTTGTGCCTAAGTCAATTCCAATAACGGTACCGATATCTTCTTTCTGTTTATCTTCCTTTGTGAAGGCAAAAGTTACTAAACCTAACAAAAGTAGAGCTTTAGCCCCCCTCATGTTTCTTCGTATATTATCCTGTAAAATAAATACGTAATCCTTCAAATTTAGATTTAAAATGTTTATACCGATTAACTAATAGAATTTAAACTTAGTACCGAGCATGTGTGCCTTATCGTTCAGAAATATTACGAACGTTATGAATTCCTGATACATGGAAAATTCTAGTATTGACGTACAAAGTAACAAAAATTAGCGCATAAAGTTCGTGAAAATGCTACGTAAAAATTTGAACAGCATAGAAGAGCAGCATTATTATTCGTCAAATGTACCAATAAAAACGACAATGCAAATTAAATTTCGTTTATATCTTTAATTTCGGCAAACATATTCCGTCACATATCGCACGATACAAAGCGGCTAAAGCACATTCATTCAGATTGTAATAAAAGATACGTGTAACGTAAAAATTGCATGCAAAATGTTCAAGAAAAATTTAAAAAGAAATAGTCGACTTGAAATAGAGCGCGGAGAAGATGAATTATAATTTTAAAGCGATACGTGGCAGACAATGAAATACTCTTTAGCGTTCTATTCGAGTCCGTCTAGTGAAGCTTCGAGTGTAATAACTCTCTCTGGACTTAGCAATATTGATTTAATGAAATAACTCTTAATTATGTGTTTTATACTTACTAGATCAACAATTATAATACTGTACACCTCGTTCTATGTAAAGTAACTTGATTATTCTTGCCACAGACTCAACGAACAACAGGAATAACCAGGAATGACTGACTACAGAACGATCTCAGTACCGGGATATTAACAAGGTGAACTCGTCGTGGCCTACGGTGATTGGTCGAAAGCTATCCGTACCAAAAGAAAGCCACGCGTCGATTGGTTGAGCTATATACAGTTGGCTGTTACTGATAGGCCCACGTCACAACGGTACTGTACTTCTGGAAATTTCGAGTAACTTTGCCATTGGAGGAACCACGTTAAGAGAGAGTCATGTAACACGTGAAAATGATTTCGTCTACTTACAATTATCGACGTTTTATCTCGCACGCGTCAAAAGATTTCCTTTTACTTTTTACACAAAATATTAATTATTAGTTTTCTTTTTATTCATTTCTTATTACACACTGTTCGCAACTAGATTTTTCTACATAAAATACCCAAAAACATATGTTATTCTATGTAATATATATTTATTAAATTCTTTTTCAAAAGTCGTTTGCGTACATACATTAAAAATATTGATCGATAATAAAATAATCATCTTCCTTAATTACTTGATTAAAGTATTATCTGTATCCTAAAAAGGCAAACAATTATCGACTTTAATGCATCCGAAGTAACATTGGTGAAATGTAACAGAATTTATCTCTTACTTTAATTAATCAATTATTTTCTTTTATTCTTTCTTTATATGTTTTCGTTCAAACGTTTTATTTTCTGATATAGTTTATTATGATACTAATATTTACTTGTTGGTTGCAACATATCTAAAATTAATGGTGCAAAATATGTTATGATACAATCAGCTCCTGCTCTCCTCATTGATAAAAGAACCTCTTTCAACACATTTTCTAAATTAATTGCACCATTTTGTGCACCATGATAAAGCATGGCATACTCCCCCGAGACCTGATACACAAACATCGGATACTCTGGATGTGCATCCTTAGTGTGTCTGACAACATCCAAGTAAGGCAGACCTGGTTTCACCATAAGCATGTCAGCACCCTCGGACACATCTCTGGCCTAAAGAAAATAACGTATCTTTTATTCAGGTACATATTTGTATGTATAATAGTTTAAAGAGTGACAAAAGTAATACCAACAGCTGCTCTAGCTGCTAATCCATTACTTCCTGGAGGTAATTGGTAACATTTTCTATCTCCAAACTTAGGTGCAGACTGTGAGGCATCTCTGAATGGTCCATAGAATCCAGAAGCAAATTTCACTGCATAAGATAGAACGGCAACTTTGTTTGTTAGCCCTGCCATTGCTAACTTTCTCTTAATCGCACCTACTCTTCCATCCATCATATCAGATGGTGCAACAATTTGAGCTCCTTTATAAAACAAATTTCTATATAATGTATGGTATTAGTTTGTACCTGCTTCAAAAGAAAGGAACCTTACCAGCTTTTGCATAGGCGAGTGCAACTTCCGAAATTCGTTCGATGCTAGCTTTATTATTTATAGTTCCATCCTTGTTTAAAATTCCACAATGTCCATGAATGGTATAGGGGCACAAACACACGTCGCATGCTATTAACAAATTTGGAAACCACTGTCTTATCAATGGTACAGCTACGATAATGGGATTCTGTATGCTATCTGCGTTACTTCCGATATGATCCTATTGAAGGTTAAAATTTTTCAATCAATTTATTATTAAACATCTTTTGGCGAGACTTTACCTTTTTCAAGTGTTTAGACACTCCAAATAATAGTATCGATTGCAATCCCTTTGAAACCAAAGGTTGCAACATCTTCCGTAAGTGGTTAATGCCATATCTATAAACACCTGGCATACTACTAATAGCATCTTTAGCATTCTGTTCATCGCTGCAAGAATATATGTCATTTATTATATAGACAAAAAGATTTATAAATTTTCAACCGAACATGAAATATACTTTACTTATATCCACGAACATTTAATAAAACTGAGATTTTTCTGTTCTTTACGATTGATATGTCACTTTTATACTTATTTTATATTCTTACGTAACGTGCAAATATTACTTTAAAAGAATGAATTAATCGGAATTCTCTCCCTCGCAAATATTATCACTTTTAAATGCGAACGTAAGTATATTCCATTACAGATTTAGATTTACGTGAGCATATGTACTTACACGTGTATTCATAAAGAATGATAAAAGCGGTAGATTATGAATTTCACTTACGAGATGAAAATTGGATACATAAGATTGTTAACTGTAATCTCCACGTTTGGTGATTGCCATTGTCGTAGGACAGGATGAAAAATGCCACTATGAAGACTATGTTTCGCTTCTACATCTACCATCGTACACGTATAATACGATTCTTCGTATGGTTCGAGTAAACCTCTATTTTGTTAACAATTGAACCTAGCTTGTACCTCTTTAGCGCCTGAACGTATATATGGCCTCTGTCGAGCTTATTCCTTTCACTACTGTTTTGTACTTCTACTGTCTTAAGCATGAAATGAACATTTTTATTATTTTCTTATTCATAAATGTATATGGAAATATTTTTAACAACTATAATCTATCACTCCTATATAGTAATGATTTTATGATGTTTGAAAAACAACAACTAATCCAAGTGAAATTAATAAAATTATATAATTTGTCGTGTCCTTAATTTTAATCACTGATATTTTCTGATGTATTAAACAGATTGAACATAACTTACATATTATTTATGTTATTAAAAACTGTACACGTGTAAAGCGAAAGCAAATGCTAATTTAAAATCGTTCGTCAGCATGATAAGCTAAAAGATTACTGATAATTAGTGTTACCTTAACACTAGAAACTTTAATATTCCTACAAAAATCTATTTTTTGATAACATTTGTCTCGCCTGATTGTCTATAAATTAATTATAAATAATAATTTTACATCTTACAAGCTATATAAGACTGATGCACATTAAAAATGTTTAATATTATTTTTGTAACGTGGCGCCATACGATTGATCCAACTTAAATTGATCGGTGGATTACGTCAGTTCCGTAGGAACTGTATATCGCAACGCAAAACAAATGAATAAACGTTTTGATTTGATCAATTACATTTGATCAATTACATATTTACATATGTACCTAGGTAAAACAGCAAATCACGTAACACTTAAAAAAGCACCAGCGTATCATGGTGGCGCTTCCAGGTTCTGTAACGCCACAGGGCTATCACCAGGACTATACGTATTTAGAAGATTATACTTGTTTTTATCATTTTTTATAATCTAACTCGATACACAGTTCCTGCGTATAGTAAGTAACGTATGTAAATATAAATAATAAATATTACATATTGCGTAAGTTTAATTGGAAAATTTTGATATTTCCCGCTTTAGAGGTACGAGAGAGAAAGGATATATACGAAAGCTATAGGAAAGAGTGAGACAGGTGATACCGGGTCTATCGTAGAACCCGTGGCGCCATCTCTGTGAAAAGTGCTCAAACTGCTCGCTCAGCGTTATCGACGGTGAAGTGAACTACCGAAAGACTACTAGCGCCATCTCTGTGGAGAGAACTGAAACTAATTCCCGAACAGTTTCAGCGATCCTCCAACAGATGGCGCTAATAGTCTTTCGGTAGTTCACTTCACCGTCGATAATGCTGAGCGACCAGTTTGAGCACTTTTCACAGAGATGGCGCCACGGGTTCTACGATAGACCCGGTATCATCTGTCTCACTCTTTCCTATAGCTTTCGTATATATCTTTCTCTCTCTCTTACCTTTAAAGCGGGAAATATAGATGGTTATGGAAGTGCTCTTACTGTGTAACGTTGTGTGTGGAGTATCTATATGAACGCGACACATGCCGTTTGTTTTAATGGTCAAAACTGCGAACTCTTGACTCACTTGCACTATTAATTAATAAAGGCATTGAAAGTTTCGAAGAAAATGTTACAGGCTACAAATAGTAATAGAAATCGACAAGAGGAGGAAATGTTAGTACTTTCGAGTATTTACAATTGTAATGAATTTTCATACAATAAGGAAGACACGATACAGTGCTACTACAATGTATTCTCCATTGTTCATAATTTATTGAGACTCGAAAATATTTACGAAGACTCCGATTTTCACTCGTTTTCAAAATATATTATCAAATATGTACCACCTATAAGAGTATACGTACAGTTACCTGCTGATTATCCTATAGAAAAGCCACCAAATTTTTACATTATCTCTTCATGGCTCTCACCTTGGCAACTATCTTTTATTTGCCAAAAATTGGATGAAATATGGCTCATGAATAAGGGCCAGGAAATATTGTTTATTTGGTTTGAATTTCTAAAGCACGACCTGTTTGATTTTCTGAAAATCAAACATACATTAGATATTTCTCTTATGCACTTGGCATATTACAACTTGATAGATTATTTTAAGTTGATTTGGATAGTTAAGTCTGACGATAGAGCTATATCTAATGCATTTTCTTCCCCCATCAAATTTTTAATAAATTATGACAAATATCAACAAAAAATTATGTTCCAATATAATTGTTACTTATGTATCATTTGTTTGAGCAAGTATTATGGAAAGGATTGCATAAAACTTAAAAATTGCAATCATGTATATTGTAAAAAATGTATACAAGAATACATTACTATAAAAATTAATGAGAATAATGTAAATGATATTACATGTCCCGATTTAAGTTGCAATTATAATATAACATTTAACGAAGTTAAAGAGTTATGCCCGGAATTATTTACAAAATATGAAAATTTGCTATTACGTTTTACATTAAATTCTATGAAAGATTTAGTTTTTTGTCCTAGAAATTCATGTCAATGTCCACTTGTGATCAATAATTACGACGATACATTGGCTATTTGTAGTAAATGCGATCATACCTTCTGCACTTATTGTTACAAGGTACATTTTATTATTAATCTACTATGAATTAGACATTTAGACCATAAAAATTAATTATATTCATACTTATATGTATTAGCTGTATCATGGTGTCGCACCCTGTGCTATGACAACAGATGATACAGCAAAACTTATTAGAGAGTATGAACAGGGCAATAATGATGAGAAAAAATTATTAGAAAAAAAGTACGGTAGAAAACAAATACAAAGAGTTGTAGACAAATATTTAACAGATCGGTATCTAAAGGTATACATTAAGTTATATAGAGCAATAGAGAATAATTTCTATAATATAATTGTATAATGTTGTAACTTTATTTGCAGACACATCGAGTAAAAGCATGCCCAAACTGTTCTACTATGATCTCAAAAACTACAGGATGTAACAAAATAACATGCGTTTATTGCAAAATTCATTTTTGTTGGCTCTGTGGAATACAAATTACTACAGCAGATGCTTATGATCATTTTACAACACCTACTAGTTGCTATAAACGCCTGTTCGAGGGAATTGAAGATGTTGAACCGTAACATAATAAATGTATATATTCTAGTTTACCTATTTCTAGCTTAAAAAAAAATATATTTTTTGTTTACTTTTTTATACAATAATAGTACAAAGAGATAAATATTTTTTACTCATATTATACGTTATGCAAAAGCATAAGTAAGTTATGTATAATACATATATACACAATGAAATACCTTTAATATTAATTAATAAAATGATAAATAATCGTTTGTAATATTAATCGAGTTTGATTCAAGGATCTTTTGGCATATGAACTTCAACAGTAGCTTCCGTTACTAATTCCTCTGCGACAATAGATACCATTGAATCGTGTCTTTGATGATTTGTTATATGTCCTAAAGGTAATCGTAAGTATCACAGGGATTATGTAATAATTATGCTACAGGTTGTTTAAATCTTACCTGGACATTCTTTATCACAGTCTAATAATCGTTGTTTTTCATAATATTGTTTTATATTATATTCTACAAATTTCGGACCAAATATCCAATAACCGATGCATCCTCCGAGCACAATGGCGATACTAATGTAAACGTTGTAGGTCATAACAGCTAACATTAAAATATAACCCAGAGACGTACGTAGGGTCCAATGAAATACTTGAAAAGTCCATGCCGACCAATGTATGCTAACAGAATAATGCACAGTGTTGTTAACTGTAATAAGATTATTTAGGTTTTTTTAAAGTATTAAACAGTATATCAGAAAATATAATACCATTGTAGTGAAACGTGCGTTCCAATAAATCTTGAGGATATTTTAGAGAGCAAACATGAATTTTCCAAAGTCCTTTGGCTTTGTTTTTGTGCCAGAATCACATTGCTATGCTGTAGCTTAATTTGTATGACTTTCGTACCCTCGTATAATATAGCGAGTGCAAATAAACCTAAACAAGTGCAAAAGAAGCTAGTAGTCGTAACAACATTGTACCCTGGTAAAAGAAAGTTGCCTAAGTTGTTGCCAAACCAATACCACATATGCATCTATAAACGGGCAAATTAATGTTCAATAAGACGATTAGAAAGAAACGATATATAAAGTTATACGCACCATGATGAATGTATTTCTGAGATGTAATGAAACTCAAAAGAATTGTTCAAACTGATAAGGATCATACCAATAATTATCTAAAGAGCACCTAGCTTTACCCAATTGTTTGTACATTATTTCAGTTAGCAAGAGTACATTTTAAATTCTATAAATATTTATTGTATCCTTAATTATCTCTTATTTATTATACGCAACGATAAGATACGTACAAGTACGATAATCATATATTGTTTGAAATTGTTTTAAAGGAGAGTTTTTAATTGATAAGAAATACTTGAATACGCTGTAAGTGTATGAATATGTAAAAATTGTACGCACGCCTAGTGATATCTGTCAACTTTATATTGTTTAAAGTTGCTAGGAAACGCGTCACGTGATTACCCGTAATATAATACGGGTATCGGTTTTTAAAAGTCGTTTTAATCGTACAAGTTTTAGGATCGAAGAAGAAGAAGAACGTAAAGATAGAAGGTAATAAATTTGGAATTGGATAAGAAAGAAAAAAAGAAGAGAAAAAAAAAATGAAATAGGGAAGCATAGGAAATTTGTTACTAAAATAAATTGTTGTATTCTTGGAAAATAGAACATTGATCGTTCATTGGCTAATGAAGTCGAGAAAATGTTTTTGTTTCAAAAGATTGGAGAATAATTAGCTCGCCAACGTAATGAGAGACGTAAAGTTTGGATCGGATAGGTTATAAAATTTGACGAGCCTTGTACCGAAGAAGGGTTTAATCGGAAGGTGTTAATTAAAATAGAGAGAAAGATTGGTAAAGTCGAAGAAGCCGGAAGGTGGCGGATAGAATAAAGTACGGCAGCGCTATCTACATCGTTGGGACGAGCAAGTGTGGCTAATCAAAGCACCAAAAGGTAAGCCGTAAAGGCTGTTTATTTTTGGGTTTTCATTCGTCCTACAAGGTTTTTTCTCGAGTAATGTGCTTCCTGGCCGTGTCGGACTGTACATCGTGTTTGAAAATCAATTGACGAAGCAGCAATGACCACGAAGTAGGTGAACCGCCGGACAGGCTGTAACGTCGAGCATCTTGCCTAGTAAAATGAAAACTCCAATTGCTCCCCTCACTCTGTACTCCCCATACCTAGCCTTTCGTTGGCGCCTTTCTAACCAATTGCCAGGCGTGCACTAAGCATCGACGTCGTATGAGCGTGTGCATAATATACGGAGATTCGAGAACTTTCTTGCGCACGTACCTTTACGCATTACATACGAATCCTGCACTCTCTTAACGCGGTGATCATCTCTGCTCCGTAGGCCGATACGGGAATATTTCTACCATCTTTTTATTCACAGGAAAATGAGCAGTTCTGAGGAGGTATCTTGGATTTCGTGGTTTTGTAATCTTAGGGGTAATGAATTTTTTTGTGAGGTAAGCGCGCTTATTATTACGATACATCCTCTATTCTCATTTTTACGCATTTTAACCTGCATCCATTTTTTGAGGTTAATCATTTCGATGTTGACCGACTGTGTGTTTAACTAACCGAGTTTCCGTCACTGCCACTTACGATCAATTATCCCGCGAATTTTATCCAATCTAATATTTACAATTAAATAATTTATCCTTTCGTAAAAGTTTCGCCTGCAATGCTTTCGCAGGTTGACGAGGATTATATTCAGGACAAGTTTAATTTAACTGGACTAAACGAGCAAGTACCACATTATAGGCAAGCATTAGATATGATACTTGACTTCGAAGCTGGTAAATATATTATTTACGTCCCGCCAGAAAAAATCAATGTACTCTTAAGGATATTTGTATTCTGTAGATAATGAATTGGATGGTCATCCGAATCAGTCTGAATTAATCGAGCAAGCAGCAGAGCTACTTTACGGACTAATTCATGCGCGTTACATTCTCACTAATCGTGGCATCGCTCAGATGATCGAGAAATATCAATCCGGGGACTTTGGCCACTGTCCGCGTGTATATTGTGAATCCCAACCCATGTTGCCATTGGGCCTTAGCGACGTTCCTGGAGAAGCGATGGTCAAGAGCTATTGCCCCAAATGTATGGATGTTTATACCCCAAAAAGCTCCCGACATCATCACACCGATGGAGCATATTTTGGAACAGGATTTCCTCACATGCTTTTCATGGTTCATCCCGAGTATAGACCCAAACGTCCAACAAATCAATTTGTACCTAGGTAAATCCGAATCGAACCAGCTGTCCGATGTAACTTTCTACTGGCGTAAATTTTTCAGTGTCAAATTATATCTCTTTTCAGGTTATACGGCTTTAAAATTCATCCTCTAGCATATCAGTTTCAACAACAGTCTGCGTCAACATTTAAAGCACCATTGCGAGCTGTTAATTATAATAATGGGAAACGTTAAGAACATTGCAAGATAGTCTAGAACATTTTTTCATTACTCAAAATACAATTCCTAATTTCGTCCCTAAGAATTAAATAAAATATTATTTTTTATATTGATCTTTACACACATCTTAGCAGGGCGCTGAAATATCAATCTTTCGTTTGTTTCGATCATCCATTAATTACTTAAGATTAAACGCGACACTCGAACTTTTCGGATTTTTCCACGGTATTCGCGTAGCGCGTACCGAAAAGATTGAAGAGTGACGTACCAAACTGTTCATGTTCACCAGGCGCCGTGCTAGCTCTTATTTCAGCTTTAGTAACAATTTTCTTTCACGTTCAAAATCATACTTGTATCGTTGCGTCAAGTCTGGTCGATTAAAAAAAAAAAAAAAAAAAAGGAATGAATACTTAAGATAATTACTAGGGTATAACGATGCAGATGAGAATATCTGTACGATAGAGTATATCTACTATTTAGATTGTCTGCATCCCCGCGATTGCTGCCGCTAGTAGTTGCGCTACCGTAAAGAAACGTCGCAATTGAAAATTGAATTGCGAAGCAAAGAAGCGGGCAGCATCGGATACCACTTGTTTTTTTCCAAAAACACAAGAGACGATACGCAAACTGATAAAAAAATTTATTATATATAAATATAATTTAATTTAAATGTAAATTAAGCTGCGAAAAGAAAGAAACTTATTTATACATGATTTATCTTAATGAAAAATATTGAGCTCAGATAGACAAGATACGAAGCGAGTTTAAAAGTGAAGACTGCATACCATTCTGTAAAACTTTGTTTCTATCGCAGTTCTTTAAAAACATGTATGCAATGTTTAGTGACCGGAAACAATATATTTAAAATAAGCAATGCATATTTTAATATAGGAAAATAAAGTCATCAATACAATTGTTTTTTATTATAATTATCACAACTGTTCGAAATTGTTGTTCGTATCGGAAAGCAAGTAAGTTATATACTTTTAAACTTGGTAGGTTTTTTTAACAAGTATTGTATTTAAGCTAAATTAAAATTATTTAAAAGTAAATTTGTGTGTGTGTGCGTGCATAAAAACTGATGAAGGACAATATCTCCCGGTACATTATGTATATTCTGAAGATTTTAGATGACCACACTTTGGCATTTTTTCGATGTCGATTTTCAACATTCTATACCAATCCGTTTTAATGGTTGTATTTAAATCTAAAATTCGTAGACTCTAAGCATTTATAAAGTTGAGAAATATGTATTAGTAAATGGATTGTACTTTACGTTAAAATTAATCAATGTTTTACCATCATTTATTATATACCGTACAGTGAATTTGCTATCGAATATAAATATAAGTCATTGTAATATAACATAACATACTGCTGTAACATGTCATTATGTAAAATATTAAAAGGCATTATTTTTATGTTAATTTTGTTCCATTCATTTAATAAAAAGACCTTTTAACGTGTACGTAGCGCGTTTGCAATTTACATAGGACCGCGAATGCAACTTTGTGAAATATTCCTAGGCCACAGAGTTGCGTGCAGAACCACTGTTACCGCCTGTCGACCAATCGGCGTGCATCTTTAGAATTTGAATTTCATGACGTAGACGAAAAACCAGTATGATACGAACCAACAGTTTAGTATCAGAAAACATAATTATGTAGCTTAACGAATATTTATGTCAAAGTCGAGTGTTTCTGATAATATCTACCGAAATATGTTTATTGTTACGTCTAAAATCTACTTGTTCAGTATCGCAATTTAAATGATTTCTTTATAGCTACAAGCAGAGCAATGTTTTTAAGCCAACAAAATTGTGAAAATATAGTTAATATCATTGTTTTGTTTTATACAATTTTCAAATGATCTCAATCATTTTTAAATGTATTAAACGCTTCGAACGTTCAATGACATTTCTGTAAATAAATTTTCGCACTTTAAAGTGACATTACATTTGTACACGCTTAACATTTTGCTTATTAATTGAACATCACTTTTTGCCAAATGGTACATCTGCATTGACAGACATGGATTTTCAAAGTCGTACCAATTCGCGTCCAAAATTTCAACCACTGCGGGTGAAAGAGTTATTACATTTTTGTGAAAGTGACGACGATGAAAGCGAAGATAGAACGCAGGGATCTGATTGCGAGTCGGATTCTGATGACCCTCAACCTCTGCCATCGGATGATTTTATTGAAGAGAATTTGAGCAATTCGATATGCTTGCGCACTGTAACTAATGATAACGACTTCAAAGGAACTTGTAATGTTATGAGTACAATTATTTCTACGAACTTTGAAAAATCAGCATCGGTTGATAATGTTCCTCGATGTATACCTGAAAATAAATCTTCTATATTTCACGAAGATAAAGATACTATGAAAAATGAGAGAAACGCACAATGCGAAGACTTAAATCCGGTGAAATTGAGTATTGAAACTCGAGTACACAAAAAGATGTTTGAAGATGTTAAAATGCAATCAGATCAGAACGAATTGTCTAATAACGATTTTCAGTGTTTAGATAAGAAGGGATCTTGCAAATTAAATAACAATAGCGAATCTGTCATCTCTGCGTTTCAACATGCTGAAAATGTATCAGAATTTGAAATACATAGCGTACCAAATGTAAATATTAAAAAAGACTCGTTAGAATTAAAATTAATTGAAAATGAAGAAAAGGCACATGAAAATGTATCGCAACGTATGTCGCAAACTTTGCACGATACAAATATTAAAAAAGAGGCATTGGAATTAATACCAACAACAAACGATGAAAGAGCCCGTTCTGACAATATATCACAATTTGGGATACATACTTTACAGAACACAAATGTTAAAAAGGAACCATTAGAATTGAAGTCGATAGGAAATGTAGAAAAACTTCATTATGAGAATATACCGCAATACGGAATGCAATCTTTGCACAATACAAATATTAAAATAGAGACACTGGAATTAGTGCCAACGACAAACGAAGAAAAAATCCATTGTGACAATATACCACAATTTGGAATGTATACTTTACAGAACACAACTGTCAAAAAGGAACCATTAGAATTCAAGTCAATTGGAAATGAAGAAAAACCTCATTATGAAAATGTATCATCCAGCAATAAAACTTTAACATCAGATACAGGAGCACATGTGAATTCTATTGATCAATGGGTACTGCAAACTCCCTTGAAACATGTACCAGTTAGTTCTGCGCATCCTGACCCATGTTTTTCTCGTAGAAATATTATTCAAACACCACAAAATAAAGTATCCGATATGTCTAAGAATTTTAAATTGACTCCAGCTACAATTTTGTCTCATTGGTCTCAAAATAATACAAAACAAACTCCATTACAGAATAAGAGTATTAAATTTAAAGAGTCTACGCAAACTCCGAAAAATTCTGTTTATTTTACACCAAGCATAGGAAGAAATGAAACTCCAAGGTACCTAAATATAATATAATGTATTATTTATATTGAATATTAAATTTTTTTATTTATTTAAATGCAGGTATTCAAATACGGAGGTGAGAAAGCCTTTAGCAGATACAGGAGGTTTTGTACAGAATGTTGGTTCTAATAGGCATTTGTTGCAAGGATGTCGCCTTCCAAAAGTAAATGAAGTCACACCTAAAATTCATAATAAATCATTATGCAAAAATTTAAATAACGTGAATATGCCGGACCAAATATCTGAAATATCAGGAAACGAAGTATCAGTTGCACATCCGGAGTCGAATGTCAATGAACAATTAAAGGATAATAAACATTCAATAGAGAACACGGTGCTTGATAAAGAAATAGTGAAGAAAATATCAGACAGCAAGCACGTTATTCATTGCAGTAAAGATAGTAAAGAAACTTTGAAACCAATGTGTAACCATCCCCAAAGTCAGCAATCAAAAGGTAATGATTGTAATCAAGACCAACAACGAGAATCAAAAAATATCGAAAACAAAATATCAAATGTACAATTTTCAATGCCATCTAACGTTCCTAAAGCAAGGCAGAATAGAACTCTTTCTGTAAAAGGAAAAGAGTACTTGATTTTGGGGACACTCGGTCAAGGCATGAGTGGAGAGGTACTGAGAGTACAAAACTTGTCTTCCCTTGAATTATGTGCTATAAAATGTGTTAATCTTAATCATATGGATAAAGACTCAGCACAAGGTTGCTTGGAAGAGATTTCAATGTTGCATAAGCTACAAGCGCCATGTGTTGTTAAAATGTTTGATTAGTAAGAAGCTATTTTATTAAAAAATGTATTATACATCGATATATGTATATACTGATATTTACATGCAAGTATTTAATTGTAGCGAAATAAAATATCCGATGGTCTATGTTGTGATGGAAATGGGTGATACAGATCTCAGTCGTCTTTTAAAAACGATGTCGCAGGAAAAGCAAATTTCTCTTACAATGATTCTATATTATTGGACAGAAATGTTGACTGCTGTTAAGCATATACATGATAACGGTATATTTTTTAGTGTAAAAAGAAATAATTTTTCATAATGTGAAATATATTTTTGTACAAGTGTAAATGTTTCACATTTATAAATTTCCAGGTGTGATTCATTCGGATTTAAAACCAGCGAATTTTTTGTTAGTACGGGGGCGGTTAAAACTTATAGATTTTGGAATTGCTTCCAGTATAAATGCTGACATGACATCTGTCGTAAAAAACTGTCCAATCGGGACTTTAAATTATATTAGTCCAGAAGCGCTAATGGATATTGGCGGAAATTCAGATTCTCCAACGAGGGATGTCAAATATAAAGTATAATAATACATTTTAATACATTTGAGTATGTAATTGAATTTGAGATTCTGACAACAGACGATACAATTATTTCTACTTATTACAGATAAGTTTCAAGTCCGATGTGTGGTCTTTAGGATGTATTTTGTACAGTTTAGTATACGGTCGTACACCGTTTCAGCATATTCGTTCGCAATGGGCTAAAGTGAATGCGATAACCAATCCGAAATTGAACATTTCTTTCCCTCCAAATTTGCCGTCAGTGGAGGGTAACAAAATAATATCAGCACCACCCGTTCTAATCGATGTGATGCGTAAATGTCTTCAGCACAATCCAAAAGCACGACCAACAGTAGCCGAGCTTTTGGAAGTAGAGTATATACCATCTAAACAGGAACATATGTCGGCAACGCTACCTGAGATTCCAGCGAATATTTTAGTAAAAATAAAACATACATTAAGTGAAGATGAATGGCGACAATTAACATGGGTTCGTAACAGTTTTTGTATGACACATTGTATTATAAAAAAAATAAGATTCTATAATTCTAAATCTTGTTCATGTTACAGACATTGGAGAATGCACGGTGTACATGAAACTGTTTCGATTAAGTACTTCTAATTATGTACATAGGTTGTTTTTATACATAGCACTTGGCAATAATACATAGGGTGCTTATTTAATTGTACCATAGTAAAGTATGGAATTATTTCAATACTGGTATAATTGTATCATGATACGATTTTATTACGAAGTTCACTTATATTTACGTGTACGATATACATCGTTATACAGACGCTGCATTATAAATGAAACACGGGCGATCTATTAAATTAAAATATGTTTCATTTTATTATCACACATTCATACATACAAATGACTTCGTTTAACAGAATTGGTAGCGTTCACGAGTACCTATTGTGCTAGATAGCTGCAGAGGATTGGAAATCTAAAAATACATATCTACATGTTGCTCGTGAAATAATGTACACCGAATCAATTCCGTTGCAATTATTTTTAGACTTTAAATAATACAAAAGTATGCAATATTTTCATACCATCTCTTGTAAGGTATAAAAAAAAACGCAGAAAGTTTCAGGATCAGTTTCTTTACGTTCTTTACGCGTTTCCATTTTGATAACGTTGCATATTGCACGATATGCATATGTAATGCATAGTTTCAATATTACCAGTCAGTGCATTGTTGTCAACTGCCAATACTGCAGTAACCTTTCACCCTTCGGTAATATCATAGAATTCGGTCTTTCGAATGTTAACATAATATCTTTAACCTTGTTCTTTAATTCGTTATCGAATAAATGTCCTCCTGTTCGTTCTAATGCCGATGCCATGTCATACTCTACCGAGGGGAGCGGTTCGCGAATAAAACGCGCAGCACTAGCGATACTTGGCACTATATGCCACTGTAAATCTTTGATTTCCCAAAGACTGCTGAGAAGAGCGTTACTCAATAAAGGATCTCGTTGTTCCATTAAAAATGGATCTCCAGCGCCGCTATTTTCTTCAGACGATACCTCACCTCCTTGCGGATGATCAATCAGACGTTTCAAGCCTGGGTGCCTGAGTAAGAGGTTCCTCACGAAAAGCAGAATGATAAGAATGTCTTCGGGTGGTGCTACCAGCGTTAAACGCGCGAGCCTCTTTGCGAAGGCAGCGACTAATGCTTCCGGTAAGTGCCTACAAAGAGAAGAAAGAAACATTAAAAGCATTCGGTGGCATATTTTACACAGCCCGCGGAATGTAAAACGTACTTAAAAATATTTTAAACACTTACGTTGAACTGAGGAAAAGATCGGATAAATAAAACAAACGTGCTTTGTACTTTGTGTGAAAGATTTCTGGCTCAAACATAGAATAAAGTTTAGTAAAAATATTAGGATATTCCAAGTTGTGTTTGGTAACTAATAAAAATACGCCTTGTAATGCGAGTAACCCAATAGGCCCATCTATATCCAAAGAATCCATAAGGAAATCTGTTAGTAAAACAGGCTTTTCTAAATGTGGCATAACTCTTTCTAACAGAACTATTAATAATTGTTTATGTAACTGTGGTGTCAATTCCCAATGCATGACACAAGCCCAGACTTTATTCAATGCACGTCTCGCTCCAGCTTGATCCCATACAAAACTTTTAGCGGCTAATAAAACAAAAAAGAAATGAAACGTATAGAAAGTATGGAATCGATGTAAACGTAAAAAGGAAATGGAAAATTTATTCTTATTACCTTGTTGCGGTTTACACAATAAATTCTTACTTTCAGATATTTCATTTTCTGAAACGTAATTAAAATTTAATATTAAAACATTAATTATAGAGGAAGCGATAACGTTATATATTATAGTTGATTTAAATTGTACCTTCAATTTCCTTTGGCAGTGATAATTTATGTATAAGTTCAAGCAAATTTTTTATATAAATTTCGTGCGGCTGTCTTTTTGGTGTAAGAGGCGGAAGACATTTCCATGTGTAATAAAGAGCATCGGGATATTCTATAATTTCTTGAAATCTAGATATTAAATGGGTGTTGTCTTTTTCTGGCGAAAGTAACTTCATCAAAACAGGCTTTAACCGATGCAGTGGAAAATAATATTCCAACTTGCCAATTGGTTCCAACGGATTTTTCCCTTCCTCGGCCATAAGCTTTATGGCAGTGGTGAGAGCTTGTAATTGAATGGAAGGTCGACATTTTTCCATTGACAAGAGTATCTTCTCCCATACTTCCTCGTAACAGTTTCTTAACCAGTTGATGTATCTCGCTTCGGGGCTTGGCTCTGTTTCAGAAATCTTATGGAAAAACTACTTCACGTTTTCAAATATTTAAGATAAAAGAAAATAGAAGAAGAAAGAAAAGAAATAGATTTTCTGATCTCTAAGCTAAAACTTTGTGTCTCGGGTAATGCGTATTTTCACAAAGTATCTTAGGCAAAGAAATTTCGAATTCCAATGAGGAGAGATATATAATATTCTAGAGATATACAATATTCTAGGCATTGTCAAACCATAGGAAATATTTAATTATCAGAGCATACCTGAAATTGTAAGCGATATCGTACGTTCCAGATACATATCGCCCCTGTTTAGGACTTCAACGAATATTGTTTCTATCGTAAGTAGACAGGACGATGTGGATTCCTGATAGAGTGATCAGGAATTTTAATAAAATGACATAACCTTAAACAGTTGTTATACTCGTCGGTCTGAAATCATTTTAGTGTTCGTACTTACATCCCATTGGGAAATAATATCTACTAAATTATTTGCATGTTTCCTCGAGGTTAAAAATTCTTGTGCTTTTTGTCTTAAAAGTTTCGACGACATTTTTTGGCTGGAAGAGGCGCCGGGAAGATCTGCAGCGTCCGCCATCGTCGTATAAGAATTCGGTAATGGCAGAAGATATTAAGAATACGTGAATGTATTCTTTTATATCCCCCTTTATTCTCAGAATCACTTTATCCTCTATATCTACGGCGTCTTGTTGCAACCAACCGAATAATTCGAGTATCAATTCTATTACTCGTTAGGAAGATCGATAAGGTACACTATCAATAGCATCCATCTGTACGAATTTCCTCGTTTAGTTAACGTTTTCAGTTTTGTAACACTGGTTGTCGATATATATGATCGTACATAACAATTTGGAAGTTCATTTATGAACAAGTTTAACCAGTGCTTCTCTCCGTAAGGATACACCTCGATCAAATTTATATTCAGTGGCAACATTGATAGAATAATACGCTGTAAGTAGATATCACATTGATATTTATGTTTAAACAAACAGTATTACACGTGTACACGATCATGATACTTTGTGTAACCTGTTACGCTATACCGGATAGAACACGGAAAAGTTTTAACCGAAATATTACGTTCAAATATTATGTTTTCTTCTTAATACTTCATAACCTGCAAACTCTTTTTTTCTACATTTCATTGATTTAGTCGAACTTAATCGCTCACATTTCTTTTAAACATTTCCGTGTTTATTTATTCTTACGTACCGGATGTAAAAATACTGTTTGGGTTAATGGTTTATTGTAACATTTGATCAAGGTAAAAAATGTTAGAAATAACATGTAACGATCGCCTTGGGAAAAAAGTTAGAGTCAAATGTAATCCAGATGACACGATAGGAGATTTAAAGAAACTGATAGCAGCCCAAACTGGCACGCATTGGGAAAAAATTGTTTTAAAGAAATGGTATACTATATTCAAGGATCATATAAAGTTACAAGATTGTATCCTTTTAAAACAAAAATATATTTCCACACAAGATAATCTTTAACGCTTTTCCCTTAACTAAAACAATTTAGATGAAATTCATGATGGCATGAATCTGGAACTTTATTATCAATAATTAATAAAATTTAAATTAACATTAAATATAATAATAACAATAATAGTAAGTTTTATATTTAAGCGTTTCTTGGTTTTCTATTTTACATAACATTTAAGCGTATAACGTATATATATATATGTATATATATATATATATATATATATATATATATATATATATATATAATAATTATACAATAAACAAACATCATAAATAGCAATAGCAGAAAAAATTTTGGTTTAAAATATTGCTGTGAATCGATTTTCTACGATTAATGAGCTTATTATCTAATATTGCTATGTAACAGCTAAGTTTTGCTAAATGTTATTTTTACAAATTCATTCGTCAGAAATAGTTTTTCCTCTCATTGTAAAATGTAACGTTTTACATTCACACTTTGTACCATAAAGTTTTTGCATCATTTGATATATGTATAATTATTTTTATGCACAAGTAGTTTTTCAATTTCTACATGTACAAGTAATACTAAAAAGTTGCTAGTATATTATTTGAAACTACGTTATCACCTTATCATATCACTAATGTAGTGTAGAATCTCTACATTAAAAAATATATGAGTATTGAATGTAACAAAAAATATAATAACTCAACTTATTTATCAATTTTTAGAACTATAAAAATTAATGTGGCCTCTTAGACAATTTTTCTATCTTGTTTATTGAACTCTCAAGTTGTAAACTTGTTGTTACCCTACCCCTGTTGGTTAAGAAGTCTCTTATATGTTGTACTATCAAATCTATTGCCACTGTAACAAAATATAAAGTATATGTAAATAATTAAAGGTAACTTTTTAATAACAGGGAATTTTACTTTTTATTATTATTATTATTATTATTATTATTATTATTATTATTATTATTATTATTACTATTATTCTATTTATACAATCTAAACAAACAGTATATCAAATTACACAATGTAAATTATAATCACATATATTAGGTTTACCGGAAAAATCTGTCCGATAATAATATTTTAAGTTTCAATACTGTCAAGATCGTGCTAGAGCAAAATCAAACTCAATAAACCATTTCAAACCATATTCGGAAACTAGGATTGGTGTGGAAATATTTGAAATGGGTACCACATGAGATAAGTGAGAAGAATTTGAATGATCGAGCATCATACGTACATCTCTGCTTGCACGGAATAAAATTTAACTCTTCTTGGATCGGATGATAACAGGAAAAGGGCATATTATGAAATAATAATTTAAAAACAGTACTCCAAGAAAAGAGGCTGGCGATGTTCAATAGGAAAGACATACTGCTTCGTGATAATGCCATGTGCTGCTTTGGGGACTCGTCAGAAACTCGCAAAGCTAGGCTCGGAAATTTTGTTGTATCCACCATACTCCCCAAACTTTGTACCCTTCGATTATCTTATTTCTGTCCTCACAAAATTTTTTGTAGGACAAAATGTTTAAAAATAAAAAAAATCAAAAGGATATCTGGCAAGCACTGGCCCAATTTTTCGCCTCTACGGATAAGGTATTTTTTAAAAATGGGATATACAAATTGCCATCACACTGGCAAGAGTCATAAATAATGATGGCAATTATATTATTCAATACAATTTATTCAAGGTATGAAAAATTTATTATTTTCTTTTATTCTAAAAACGGACAGAATTTTCCGGTAGATCTAGTATTTTGTATAACACTGACATATCTTTATTGAGATTAAAATGATATTTAATTATATAAAAAACAAAGATGTCAAATAAAAAAATTAGCACCACATTGAATAATTCAATTAAATGTATCTAAATATGGCAGTATGCAAATAATGCACCGATTTAAATTGAAAATATCACATTCTTAAAGAATTATGCTAACGCTATATTTTTTACGCTCACTTAAATCATTTCATATGAAGTTTTAGTTTACATTACTGTAACAATGCATAAAATAAAAATGACAGTGTATAAAAGAATTTAAATTTTTGGAAACATGCACAGCTGCAAATACATACATACTCATAAAGGATCTTACACAATAATAAATAATACTCATCTGATTTTAATATAAATCAATCTTATGCACAAATTTGGATTATTATGCAGCATTGGAATTACAGTGTTCGGACAAAGTACTTTGTACAATCGTGCACTATGTCCAAATTTTAGGAACAATAGGAAATTAATTCTACCAAGTTAAAGATTCGAATAGATGCACACATACTAAAAGCAATATCGTTTGCTACCTGGTATAAATATTGTACAAATATAGTTGTATAAGGATAGTAGAGACATATATTATGCATTTAGAAAGAAAAAAAAAGAAAAGTTAAAATTACTGCAAAGTTGCTTCTACATCAAGGTATGACATATAAAAACATAGTGCTTGTACAAGTGAGCATATCATGCTAAAATCATCTGCTGAGCATGTCGGATGAAGTCGAGGTACGGCTATGTTGGTAGATGTATGGATGCTGCCCGGATGAGTTTTCAGCCTTTTTCAAACGCAAAATGTCCCAGATGTGATGCACTATAAGGTCTATTGCCACTGCAAACATACAATAACCAAACCATGTACGTTTTCATATGACCTTCATTTTGCACTAACTTAAAAGAAAGCTTCTTTTAATAGCCCTTATATACCAGGCAGCACCCATTTCAATGCTATATATATATACATATATATATGTGTATATATACATATATTGTATAAATATAAAAAATAAAATTATTAAGCTGCCTTGTTAGTACAAATCTGTACCTAAACTGCATTAAATACCATTCAACATTTTAATGTCACCATTGAACACATCAGAATAAATGGAATTATCATAATTATAAAATTATAGCAGACTTATAGTCACTGATTAGATACAGACTTGACAAAAATGAATTCTGGTTATGATATAATGTAAATTAATTATTATGAACATATTATATGCTTACTAGGTCGAATGTTGCAACATATATAACAGAAAACAATTTCATTAAATGAATCCATAATTGTTTACATTCATTACTTAACATTTTAACGTTCCACTGTGTAATATTGCTTTATACAAAATGTGTATTCGACCCAGTGAGAAGTATTGTTGGAAAACAACTCGAGCATAAAGAATAAATATAAAGTGAATGTGATAATATATTCTACAATGTAAGTAATTCATATGCTTTTATGTTTAAATTGCACACAGTTTTTATAGATATACTATTAATAATAGTATCATTTACCTGTATTGTCCGCACCTCTTGGTATGATAACATCAGCAAATTTCTTGGTAGGAAGACAGAATTCTTCAAATGCAGGTTTCACAAAGTTCATATATTGATTTAATACATAGTCTAAGTCTCTTCCTCTTTCCTTTATATCTCTTGGTACTATAAAAATAAAAAGTATTCAATTGGCAATAACATGAGAATATACAAAATTATACGTTTGAAAATCAGCAAACATTTTATACCATTACCTCTTCTAGCTAATCTAGTATCTGAGTCAGTATCCACAAATAGTTTCATATGGAACAAGTCTCTTATCTTAGGAAAATAAAATACTAAGATACCTTCAAATAAAACTACATCAGCAGGATAAATTGTTGTAATTTGATCTTTCATTCTGAAACACATCCATTGGAAAAAGTAATTAACACGATATACTATATTATTAGCCGCAGTGTCGAACATTAATAAACACGTACAGACTGTTTGTTCTATAGTCATAAGCTGGTATTTCACATTTTACTCCAGCCAATATGTCTTGTAGCGTTTGAAGTATCAAGTCATTATCAAATGCATCTGGATGATCAAAATTATATTGACCTTTTTCAGCTTTAAGCTTCTCAGCTGGTGATAAATCTCGATAAAAACTATCTTGCGAAATACAAACTACTTGCCGTTGCATGTGATCCATATCCACTTGCCCTAGTTTTTCCATTATACGTTTACATACTGTCGACTGAAAAAACGAACAAAAATTATTTAAAACAATTACCTAATCGGACAAGTAATCAATGCATTAACAACATTTAAAGTCATGCACGTTTTTTTTTCTGACAAAGGTTAGGGCGCAAAAAACGTATTCAGTACAAAGTAATAGATGTAATTAAATTCTAAGTACATACGTACGATATGGAATTGTACTTACCTTCCCACTAGCAGTACCGCCCGAAACACCGATTAAAAAAGGAGTTTTACTTTCTAAACCGTTTAACTTTCCATTAATACCAAAAGACATCTTCCGTGGGGTAACAATATTCATTGACATGTCTGCCATTGTCGAGGATTTATTTAAATTTATCGAAATTGAATAAAAAATGAATCTTGAAATGAATGTACCGATAGGATAGATTTGCGTACGACACGGCTGATTCCAATAACAAGAATAACGACAAAAATGCGAACGCGCGTACGTAAACCTGGTGTAAATCATTGGATATAAGCGCGCGCACTAATGGATGATATTTAAATATATATATATATATTTGCATGCGTACATATATGCGTACATATACGTTCACAATACACGTTACAATTTATAGCTTCATATTTAATTCATTCATTTATTAATAAATTATTATTTAACTTCTCGTATGATACTGTACGGAATTATATAAAAGTTTATTTTTAAACAAGTTGAACGATTTTCAATACAGGTAAATGATAATCAACAATTATTATTCGAACAAATGTTTCGAATATTATTGCAACAATAGAAGAATTGTCGCTTCCTTAATTCAAAACATTCCGTGTTAAAGGTATCGATACTGCGGCGGTCACACGATTCATGGTTACATTCGTGCGCAATATCTGACGCGCAGGTAGCAGAGTGGGAGAACGTTACGCGCTAATGTTATCGATTACAGTTATGAATGACCAATTGTGATCGGTGCACGTGTAATCTCGTGTCGAATATTTTTGCTATTTTTCTAACTATTTTCTAGATGATTATGTAATAAATGATACTGGATGTACGTTTTATGCATTAAGATAATGCGAAATATTGTACAACGCTACATTTGCACAGTTGAAAATTATGAGGTAATGTTGTACGGTATTTACTACTTAATATAAATTCATATTTATAGTGAAGTTGTTAGGTTTATATTACATATAATTATGGAACACAAATGTAACGATTATTATGATAATACGTATAAGGTATAATACAAATTATTCTACAATTTACATTAAATGAATGAAGTTATTAAAAGGGATGAGGGATCGTCAGGATTGTTTGTATTATGTATATTCATATATATTTTATAGAGTGCTATAAAAACATTGTATGGCCTACAAAGCAACAGTAACTACTTACAAGTAACAACAAACACTAATTCAGGTGCAAATACTGCAAATAAATTATTTAATACAAAAAAGTATTTATTTCGGTAATTTCTTTTTTTATGTTGCATTGAATAAATAATGTAATATACTGTCAAGATGATTTGATTAATGTGATTTTCACAGGTCTGGTATTACGCTTAAAAAGTTGGATACATTATCGGTTATACATGTGGCAGGTACAAAAGGAAAAGGTTCTGCTTGTGCATATACAGAGTCTATTTTACGCGAACATGGCTTTAAAACAGGATTCTTCAGTTCTCCACACTTGGTTACTGTGAGAGAACGTATAAGGATAAATGGACAACCCATAAGCGAATTGCAATTTACCGAACACTTTTGGAAACTATACAAGAAACTAGACAATACGAAAGAGAATGAATCTGATATGCCTCATTATTTTAAATTTCTTACTATTCTTATGTTTAATATATTTCTAGATGAAAATGTTGATGTTGCTATAATTGAAGTTGGAATTGGTGGCTTATATGATTCCACGAATATTGTAAGAAAGCCTGCATGCATAGGTATAACTAGTTTAAGACTAGAACATACCGCTTTATTAGGCAATACTCTTGAAGATATTGCTTATCAGAAATCTGGAATTTTCAAGCCAGACACCATTGCATTTTCTGTTCCACAATTACCTCAAGCAATGTGTGTATTAGAGAAAAGAGCAGTTGAAACTAAATGCAAATTACATGTTATTCCTTCATTCGATGAGTATAAATGGGAAAATCTTTCAGCTGCTTCAGAATTAAGAAATAAAATAAAGCAACAAAACGCGTCTTTAGCTATTCAAATGTCTACTGAATGGATACGATCTAGAGCAAATAAATGGTCAACTGGTTCTCCAATAACCGTGTCTAAAGATAAAATTGTAAAAGGTTTGTTACTTTGTAAATGGCCAGGTCGAATGCAGTGTTTAAGAAGTAGCATTGGTAGCTTTTTCTTAGATGGTGCACATACAATTGAAAGTATGGAATCTTGTATTTCCTGGTTCATTGATGTAAGTAATAGAAGCAAAGGGAACAAAATTCTTATTTTTAATACATCGGGCACTCGAGACCCAACTAAACTACTTTTACCTTTAAAATCATTACAATTTGATAAGGCATATTTTGTGCCAAATTTTGCTGGAGTTGAAAGTCTGGATGACGAAACGAATTGTATATCAATGGACGAGCAAAAAACGAAGTGTGAAATGAATTCTAAAATATGGGGAACAAATTCAGTTGTTGCAAACAGTGTTTTTGAAGTTTTACAAGATATAAGAAATACCTCACAGCAGAAAAATAATCGTAACAGTAGTGAAAATAATCAAATACTTGTTACGGGATCCTTACATTTGATAGGTGCAGTACTTGCCGTTTTAGATCCGCATTTGACAATGAAAACACAATTTTGACGTTCACTTTCAAAAATTGAGATTACGTGCGATATATTTATAAAATTTACAACAAAAACAGATTTTATATAAACAATAGAATCGTATATTTAGTAACTATATTAACAACTGTATCAACTCATAACGATACAGTAATGAAATATTGCATTGTTATCTTGATGGTAATCGTGAAGTACTTACTAGTACCTTTTTCTAACAATTTTTTTGTACTTCCGTATAAATATATTTATCATAAAACTACGTGAAATTGTAAAGTTATAATAATTTGTACATGTGACAAGTGAGTGTTACAGATAATGTTTATGTATCGTGAGATACAGAAAATGTGTCATGTTAAAATAAGAGTTGGAAAAAAATGCTTAAAATATTTTTGTATGATAGTCTAATTCCGATTCAGCTTCCGTGTCAGATAAACTTAAGGAAACACCAGTTCTGCGTCGTAAACGACTTTCATCGGGACTCTGAAATACATAAGTTGTTAATGAAATAACATTTGATATTTCGTTTTAGAAACGCGTGTATGATTTCCATGAAACGTTCAATTCCTGATACCACGTGTATCATTTTGTTGATGTACTTGATAAAATAATATTCCAGAAAATCTATTACTCGAAAAAAATGGAGGCCAATACCTGATCTAGAATACCGGCAGTGGGTTCAGAAGCATAACCTACTTCTTGTGCATCTTCTTCCAAATCTGCTTCGTATTCCTCCAATTCATCCGTATCTGAATCAATCTCCAGATCTACGTATCTACTTCCTCTGGAGACTTTGCATACCATTTGAGCTAAGTCTGTGAAGGTATACGAGGATACGGATTGTTGATTCGCCGCTTGATTTTTTGCTCGCAACGCGCGAGCATTTTCTCTATCGGCATTAAATCGTGGTAAAACTCCGGCTTTTAATTGTCCTTCGAAATAACTCTTCCCTACGAAAATTACATTTCGTATAGCTCATCTTTGCCTGTAACACTTAGATTTAAATGCAAATATAATAATTACCATGTTGGTACCCGACATCCTTGATTTCGTCAAAATTAGCGAACTGAAGAGTTTTATATTTATCTATCGGTGGTCTGATGTATTCGCAGTAATCCGAGTTTTTAACTTCTTCCAGTTGCCGCACACAACTCACATACGCCAATCTTGATTGTATGTCGGGTAAATTTGGAACTTTGACAGGTGTTGCGAAAGGATTCCATCGTTTCCATAGTAACCACCAACCAGATAAAGAATCACCGTAATTCGTTAAATCCGTATCGTCTTGTGACCCAACATCAATAGCCAAAATATGATGCGCTCCTTGTCTCAACATTTCGTCAGCTTAAACAGATAGTTTATAAAGCCATATGTTGGAAATCCTTTATGCATTGAATAGATTGTAACTATGATAAGATAAACAATACAGGTTTAAGATACCTGGCACGTTATTAACATAACACCCATCGACCAAAAGATGCCCGTCAAGAGGGTCGCAAATAGGAGGAAAGACCCCCGCAATGGTCATACTGGCTCGAATGTATCTCCATAGTAAACCTGAGTTGACTTAGCTATTCAGAATTTGACAAATGCATCTTTTATCAACGGGAGTGAGCTTCATACCATTTTTGAGTTCGCATTGCGTTTTCTTTTTTTAAACAAATTTAGAACTTCGTATCAATGGAAGGTACTAACTGTAAAATCCATTGATATGAAGTTCTTTTTAATGTCCAGGTAATTTTACAAAAATTAAAAAACGTTATAAATAAATATTCTCATCCGAGACTGTTTATACGTTTAACTCGATGCATCTTTTCAACATGTGTATGTATGGATACACATGTGTAGATACATATATATGCAAACACTACATTCTCTAGTTAAATGCGAGGCAATTTTTGAATGTAACACTTAAATTACCTGGAAGGTTATTGACGTACCCGCCGTCGAGCAGGAGATGGCCGTCAACTGGGTCACACATGGGTGGCATATAACCAGACAAAGACATCGAAGCTCGAATGTACCGCCACAGCGATCCTAAACACGACGAATTAATTATTTCTTAAATGTATGCTTGTACATTTTTTCTGTACTTTCTTTATATTCTTCTATAAAAGACAGAATATACCCTAAAGCAAGTATCGGTAACTTTAAGATTCTCTTTTTAATAACATATAAAAAGACTATATATTCTTTGTATCGAATTTTCGAACGACAAATAATATTAGACATTCTTTTATAAACCATATAAAACGGAGAGTACGTCATTATAGTGTTCACCCAGGAAGCTCACTCCCGCTGTTCAAGCTTACTTCTACGTAATGTTCTAAAGTCACGTTTATTTAAATTTTAAAAAAATATCGGTTAGAAGCATATCTACGAGCCCTACAAATCTCACCAAAACAGCGAGAGAGTTTCCAGTTAGTTGAATCTAAAGAATTTACAATTTTACTCTCTCTCTCTCTCCCCCTCATTCCCTCCCTCTCTCTCTCTCTCTCTCTCTCTCTCTCTCTCTCTCTCCCTCATTGCCTCCCCCTCTCTCTCTCTCTGTATGTGTACGTGTGTATATGCATGCATATGTGCGTGTATGTAAGCATGTGTAATTATACTTTATCAAAGGAAACTGGAAACTATCGGTGCTTCAAATAAATATTAGATTATTTTCATTTATATACAGACCGTGCGTATGCGTACGCATGCAAGAATCAGTGATGTCTGTAGTTATCGTAAAGTAAGGCAACCATAAATCTTCTATGTACGTATCCCCAAATGTTGCTTGAATGGTATTATTAAAATCTTTTCCAGAAAACATCGATGTTACTGGATACGTTAAGTCCATGATCTGTCTCCACCACTGTGTCATTTTCTATCGAGAAAAATATTTGTCCGCTGTGAGGAAAAAATAGTGACAATGAAGAAAACGATATCAATTTTTCAATATTTACCTTAGACCATTCACGAGCTTTTTGCGTTGTTGTTGTTATATTTTTTTCCATACACCATAGAGCGCCCATAAATGCTCCAATGCTAACTCCACCGACCATGTCTATAGGTATACCGGCTTCGATAACTGCTTTAAGCATCCCTACATGGGCTGCACCTCTAGCACCCCCACCTCCAAGCACGAGTCCAACTGACGTTCCAGTTAACCAACGAGCTAGTCTACTAAAGTCGCTATGTACATTTGGTTCGGACATCAAAACTTTGGAATACAGTTCATTCTAAAAAAAAAGAGAATGGTTAAATTGCAGTATTGTACGTCTGTGATATATCTATATTATTATATCTTACAATTCTATATTGAGATCTTCTTGTGAACATTCGTTTAGGACACTGAATATGATGATGACTAGAAACCCAAGACCTCATGTTTAGCCACTGCACTGTATTTGTAGGTGGTTGTCCGCTTTGTTCTTTGTGCAAGAGCACTAATTCTTTTTGTGTTCTCATTACTAAACGTTCAACTTCGCGTTCAGTTCTGCCTATAGAAGGAGGCTTGTCGCCCAGACCCACAATAAGAATACAGTCAGCTTGACGGACACATCGTTGCGTCCACAATGTATACGTTGGATCGCATTGGTACAATGAAATTCGATGTTGATCCTCTTGCTGTGCAAGCCATGACGTTAAACGGTACTCATTTGCAGGTTCCATAATGGTACTACCTAATGTCTATTAATGAAAAAAAATTTTTTATACACTTTTATAGCTTTTAATGAAACTAAAAAAGTGTTTCTTGTAATATTATTCGCTTACTTTACGGACAACCTCAGAAGTGACGCGTAAACATGGTCCAATAGCGCATAACGAATGATAAAGTTCATACGTAAATGCGGTTAACGGCACATCGTCTGATACTGGAACTATTGCAACAGTTGAGAAATTTACTTGAGCTGGTCTTGCATCAACTGTTGCAGCGGCCCGTCTATAATTCACGTATTTATGTAAGGAGAATTTGAATTTACATAAAAAAGAAATTGTATATAAATAATGAATAGAGTTTTCTAGCTGCGTACTGTGTATCGCTACTGCCATTCTTCGTGTGCGCTTGTTGCCAAGTGCCAAGTATACGATGTCCAAGCAAATTTATTAGCCTTGTAACAACTATCGGAAATCGAAGTTTTATAACATTAAACAGTCCTTCGGGAAGTTTTGCCAGTTCAGAGTCTCGTACAGCCATTACTGTCGTCGATCGTGGAGTTTGCGTCACCATTTCTACGATACCTACTAGATCACCTTTACCATATTCGGCGACAAGCTCTTTTTTCCCATTTTTATATGTAATTACTGACCGAAGTCGGCCACTTAGTACAATAAATGTTGAATCTGACTCATCTCCTTGTCGATATACTGCTCTTCCACTTTCGAGAAATAGCCAATCAAGAGCGAAATCGACCTTTTAAAAAATACAAAATCAATAACTAGTGTTAATTTATAAATAAATTAACCGATTGATTGGAGTGAAAGACTTCGTTCGTTATTCTGAAAAGATACTAGACAATGATTTCTTATGGTTTTTCCCTCCAATCTTTAAGTGATGCAGTATTCATACTTGTCTCACGAAAGGACTAAGTCTCCGAACAACCGAATTAGCGACGTGTAACACAACAGTAGGTTGTTCTCGCATAATAGCGAAAAATGTTGGTTTACTAAGAAGTGCTATACGACTAGGATGCTTCGCTCGAATAGTATAAAAAGAAGGTTCTCCCGTTAATACAGCTAAACCTCCAACGATTTCACCTTGATAAGCGCTAAACATGTGAACCTCTTGACTTGCATCTCTACCTTCTGAAACGCGTTGACTAACTATTAATGAACCAGACACAACATATACAAGCGCAACATCCTGGAAAGGTGGAAAAAAAGGTACTTGTAAAAATATGCGAACCACTTTTACAAATAATATAATGATGATATTAAAAGAATTCAAACCTTATGAGATTCTTCCTTCATTAAATAGGTCCCAGCTGGTACTTCTCTAATTTGAACTTTACCATCTTTGAGTATTGAATCATCTTCTAAACCAAGTTCCTTAACAAAAGCTTCTGTAGCTATCTGCACAAAGTGTGCTTCGTCCAATTGTTGTTGAGCTGGTTCGATAGTAGTAGACCGTTTCTTACTTGGGTATGAATTTCCTGTATGTATCACATCTGGATGTGATCCTTGTTGCTGTATTGCAGGTGAAAAATTTGACCAATGAGAATCGCATTCTGGCACCATATCTGCTGCACTCTGACCTGATTGTGGACTTAAATTTTGATTCTTCCAATCAAGATTTGCTTTTGGCCTATCACAAGACAAACATCAATAACAATATATCTTTTGTTTCGGATGGTATTTTCTTTTAAACTTACCGTCGACTTATAACAATAGGTACACTTTGGTGGCTACTTAATGTAGAAATATCGCGATGAGACGTTTCGCTTCCGTCGTGTTCTGACGAAACAGCCGCAGGTGTGTATGACTGATTTTCTATATTTTGAGTTGAAAAGTTTTCTTTAGTTCTTGATCTAACCGGAGATCCAGAAAATGGACTTTGTTTCTTTTTATGTGATCCTTGATTAACTAGTTCTGCGGACAATCCAAGATATTGATGTAAAGCAGTGAAAGTGACTCTTTGAAGACGGACCATAATGACCTGGATAACTCGAACAAATGCATCAGGATGATCTTGAAAAACCTAGAAGGTATAAATAAGATAGTAGGAATAATTTTCAATTTGTCCTAATTCATGCTGGTAACTAGATTATACCTCTTGAAATGCTTTCATTGGTAACTTGACTACAATGGAATCCTCCATAGTTCTGGCAGATACAGTTTTATAGGTACTTGTATGCCCAGTAAGTACATCTGTAAAGCTAAGAAGACTAGTCACCGATTCTCCCGTTTTTACTAGCTTTAACGATATTTGAGAATTATCAGGCCCTGTGATGTAAACATTAACTAAGCCTTGCTGCACAATAAATAAATTTTCATCGGGATCTCCAATTTTAAATAAAGTACATCCAGCAGGTAAATTCATAATCTCTGTATGTTTGCATAGTTTTAAAAATACAGGCTTCTCAAAATGACCAAACACTCTAATACTTTGCAACATATACAAAGCATCTGGTGGTACTTTCTCTCCAGGACCTAAGTCTTCTTCTAAGTATTCTGCTGGTGGTTCTAAAACCTATTGCAATACCGGAATATAGCAATGAGCATGTAATAAAAACAAGGAGAAACTTAACACAATTTTGTACAAACTTTTAATTGTTGCGGTGCTGTTTCTTTTTTAAGTTGCAAAAGTCTTCGAGCAAACCTCATAACAGCTTTCCGTTTCTTTCCTTGTCCAGTCGCGTGTACTTGTCCACTGATGGACTTTACTTTGCGTAACATTTTTCTTCCATAAAAAAGTACCTTGTCTCTTTTTCTGAACCTGGGCTTGCCTGTACCTACCCCGACAAATTCTTTTACTTCTGGAAGAAATTCTTTGTTCTTCCATTTTCGTAAAATAATTATTGATGCAACCAATAATATAACAAGAGTCGATATTATTGCAATAAACAAGGTTTTTGATATTTTGTATTCTGCTATTAATTTTCCAATCCATCTTGAGGAAATGTAAGATCCTAAACTTTCATTATATTTATTGAACAAATCCACTACCTAGAAAGAGTAACAAAGTGTTAATGATAGTTAATGTTATTTTCCATTACTGTAGAAAAACATGTATATAAATACGTATTATCTACAACAGCAAATAGATAAAATATAAAAAGGTATCGTAATAGAAATATATATATATATATATAACAAATACAACCTCCATAGTGGGTATTCATTTCTTCCATCAGAGTGTAGTCAAATTCTGAACAAAGAATGTGCGTGTCACAAACTCATAAACTCGATGGAATGACCACGCTGATAAATTAAAACAATGTACTTGTCCTGACACAAAAAATTACTTATCTAACCAAACACTGAACTAATGACCTTTGATACTTCGCTTGAGTCACCCAGCGCCATTTTAGTCGTACTTGCAAGTTTGCAACTTACAAATCAATCGCTTCACTCTTGCATTTGTGTACACCTATTTCCAAATATTTTTAAAGTGAAAATCGTTTTCACACACGATATAGAGATTTCCTGTTTCATCTATAACCGTATTAAATTAGACAACATTTGATTTGAAATCTTGTTTTATTACTGACGATGACAAATACATATCGCATGAATATTTTAGTCTTTCGAGAGATAAGTACACGTGAATGGTAACAATTTGAATTTTTTAATTGTTAATCTAGTTCTTAGCGAATGCTGTTCAACGTTAATTGTTGCTATTGTTTTGCGCGTAGATTTCAAGTGATATTCGAAATCTACCCGCCAATATCCATCATTCGATCGACCAGTGACAGAGCGTTTCCCCACTTAAGATCAGTTTACGCGAGAAAACGTCGGCAGAGCGCGCTACGGCAGAATTCCGGGCGGTTTTTGATGGACAGTTGGGTCCGGCCAGTCAGTGGTTACGGGCCGACATGTTGGAGATGTTTCTTCAGTGATTGTGCGCGGTGAATCTGACGCGTGATTTTTCATGCGTTTTTAGTGCGTGTTCGAAATATAAGAGGTGTTCCTGGATCGCGACGCTACATGTGAAGTGTCGAGTGGGACGAGCCCGCTTGTGCCTGGTTTACCCGGCCCAGCAAACATGAGCTGGGGTACAGAGCTCTGGGTAAGTCTACTCGAGTCCGTTTCCTTCTCTGTCTATCTGTATTTCATCTCTTTCGTTCGTCCGCGATACACGCGTTAACGACAAGGCCGGATAGTATGCGCGTCGAACAGTATCGGATGCTGACCCGTTGTTTTCGCCAACGCCGTTAACAACAATATCCCCGAAAACCAGTTCACGGTGACAAACCACTCACGAGAGTTTTGCCTTTGCGGTTGCTAGCCGCGGGCGACGTTCTTCTCTCCTTTGGTATATCCTCCCCTCCTTTCTCACCATACTCAACCCGGGTACGTACGTGTACTCATCGCTGTGCTCCTTCGCTTCCTTTCTCATGAAATCTTCGATGAATACCGGTGTGACGGTATGACAGTAACTGTCATCTTACCGCGACACAAACTTGCTCGGCTAACAGTAATGCGCGTGCGGATTGTTTTTTCCCCGATTCGTACCATTTTTCACGCTGCATTTCCTCTACTCCTATGAAAGTATCCGCGGTGCTGTTACTAGCAAATTTTACCAAATATTCGATTGAAACTCTCAGGAAGCCACAAACGTGGTACAGCGATACTTGGACGTGAACTTGTAGTGATTCCAGCAGGCAGGTGCACCTCGCTATTGCCCGAAATTTTCTATCGCTCAGATTTAACGAGTGATCATTGAATGATTTGTTTCTTGGAAATAGTCGTCCCCTATCGCCACTGTGATCTTACGCGTTCACTGTTTTCTTCCCCGTGTTTCACAATAGAATTTACGCGCATTTACGTTTGTATGCATAGGATTGAGAATCGTGCCACTCAGGTTCGTCATCTTCCTTACTTTCTGTTCTCTATAAATAATTCATTAGCGCATTCCAAGTAGTCTTTTTTCTTTTTCTTTTTTTCTGTCACGGTCTCTCTCGCTTATACAGGTTCAGAGATCGATGAATTTCTCACTATTCAATCTTTGCACAACGGTCAGTGAAAAGAAATAACGTGTTCTATAAGCATTTAGATTATTATTCGTTTATACATAATGCTCTTGGCTCTCCTTATACTGGTCGCGTTATTGATGTCCCAGGATCGAAGGATCCGTAGTCGAGGAGTCATGAATATTAAATTCGCTTAACTTCTTAAAGCTATAAACCAATACGGTCAAAACCTGCGAAAATGTTTACGCGTGCGCAGAGTAACGGTTATTTTCGTTACACAATGTTGCAGCTGAGGAATACGTGTATGTAATGCGGGACGCGTGAAATGTTCCGTGATAACCTTACTTTTCAGAATTGTATTAACCTACAAGGTTATCGCGACTTTCATTTCGGTACACGATCCATCGATATTTAGGCCGATCTCCTGAACCTCTCGATAGGAAAGCAGCATTCGATTCTATTTATCATTCGCGTATTACAATTCATTGACGGTCTACTCGTATTCCCTCGTGAATCATGATACAGGACGCGTTCGTGTTTAACCGCTAACGGCCGCCCGTGAGCATATGTACACGTACGACACGGGCGTGCCACGCCATGCTCTTGACAGAGAAAGGGAGAATACAGACAGAATTTCGGTTTGAACGTTTCCATGTTTCTTTCTCTTTTAACGATATGCGAACAGGAGTTCGCTAATTAATACGGAATCGACATCGGATGATGGCTGTTTCTATAAATCCAAACTTTCATTTCCTATCGTGAGTTGTTGTGGCATGTGGAAACAATCAAAGGACATCGACGGCACTCGCAAGGTGATACGTGCCTTTGGCGTTGTTTATTTTATGATAAATTATATTGTTTTACAAACTCGTCGATCGATAACGGTTTTCTTTACTCGTACACGCAGGATCAAACATTTGCTCCAGTTATACGCCAGTCTTTGTGTTTACGTCCGATCTAAAGATGACTAATTGTAGTAATCATTTTCCAGGCTGCGCGCATGCATGCGTCCGTACGTACAAGTACATTAATCATAATATTGCCGTTTCTTTGATCGCGTTCACGTCAAAGTGCAGTAAGTGCGAGTTCTTATCGGCTCCTTATGGGAAACAATTAACCAAATCGCGTAACGTCAATTTGTTACGAAGAAACACGATATGCTCTCGCGTATCGCGTTCGTATCGATTCGTGAAGGATTTTCCGAACGATCAATTTTCATTTTTTCGAAAATGTGTAAATGCGTAGTAACTTTAATCGTTTAGTTGGTAATGAACCTTAGATAATCATTGGCTATTTCGATCTGGAATATCGGAATGTCTTTATTGGTTTATCCATTTATCAAGCGATAATGAGATTCTGTACATTTATTTTGCAAGCGATCTCCTTTCAATCGTTGGCGTTTCACTTTATTGTTCCGAGTCCACTAACTTGTAACTGTACTAATATTTTCAGCTACCCGTATCGCGTGAACTTCTGATTAAAGTGCGTTCTTTGTGTATACAAGGTTTTCTAATCATTCTCTTATCTTATAATAAGTAATAAAAAAAATCTCTACCGTTCATCGAACAATTGAAATAATTCCCAACTAGATAAAGACAATGAAAACCACGTGGTAGTTAAAATGGCACTACTATTGGAGATTTGATGCAGATAAAGCAAATTGTTTCCAATGAATATTTAATACGATTCGAATGGATGAATGACAGGCGATACAGGAGCTTCGGTCTCATTTTTTACCTGCTCGGTTTACGGTCCAACCTCGAGTTCGCGGAAAATGGAAGTAAAGCGACGTGGGCGGGAAAAGCGTGAAGGTTACAGGCGCGAGTCACTTTCTCCCTAGTACGACAAAATCAGGAATCACTTTCCACCGTCTCCTCCGCACTTTGAATGACAATCTCTCGACAGAATGACGTAAGAAGATCGCTACTGAATACGTCTTTCAAGCTTTAATTTTTATTCTTTATCCACTCGCGAGTCTTCTAAGTTTACCATTCAAGCTTAAACCTTGAGCGACTGGAAGATTGTTTACTTAACTGATTTAATCAACAATGATTGCACGGTTCGCGTATATTTCCGAGTTTTAGTTTATTTCCATTGTACTGTACATCTCATTATTATACTTTGCTGGCCGTATTCGCGTCGAGATGGATAATCACGGTAATCTTTAGATTAATTTAAGACACTGTAATTAATTACAAGGTTTCGTTCCGCTTATGGAGAATTAAATATACGTTCGTCGGTCGGTGAAACACTTTCGTCATTGATTCGATTTCGTTCGATTACCAATGACGTAAGCTTGGCGAACTGTTTTCGCGTGCTCTTTCGCCAGCCAGTAATCGGTAACGAAGTAAAGAAATCCGCGCACGGACACCACGAGCCATCGATTTCGAGGAATGAGAGCGATTTTATCCACGCTCCCGGGTATTCACTTACGGGTAACTGGTATTTTTCTTTTTTTTTCCACGAGCCACCTTGTGTCTGTTTCGCAGAGAAACGCGAAGTCGTTGTTTCCTTTTCTTCGATTGTCATCCAGTGACGTAGGTTTTGCAAGGTGTGCTGCTCGATGAGCTGTTTCCGCTGAGTAATAAGCGAATAAAAGACGCCGATCGTTTCTTTAACGAATGAACAAATAAAAGAGCCGCGTCGTTGGCGTATTCGCAAAGATCGCCAAGTCGATACGGAAATAATTCGAATTTCAGAAACGCTGCTTAAAATTAACCTCCTTCCATAGATTCACCAGACGATCCTTCTCAGAGAAAATGTTCCATCCTGGAGTCGTTTTAATTTATGTGCTACACGAATTGTACATTCACAAGCAATATAAGCACGTTTCGAAAAGTCATACGTGTTATCACGATTAAACGAGAATTTAACATTGTAACTTCAGCGGAAGAAAACGAAGAATGCCATGAGAAAATATTAAAACTTCATTTTTCTCAGCTGTTGAAGAACGTTCGCGTCAGAGAAACCAGCTTAAAGGAGGTATACTCCGAGGTACACTATGTTATACGTACCAGTTTTTAATTGGTAAGGGATTTTAATGTTGCTCGAATTCCTAGCCGATAAAAATTTCAGATACATTGAAGTGTACTCTCTATCGTTCTTTCCGTTCCATTGGAAATCGTATTGGGAATTGGAAATATAAACACACGAGCACGACTTTGTATGCCATCCGATGATTTCACGGCTCGACATTCCTCGCTCGTGTCTCAGCCGGGTAGTAAGGTCAGGTGCGTTTCTCCGTTCGGAGCCGAGGTGCGCCTAAAATGGTACCAACGTCTCGGAGACGACGGCCAGCCGTTTGAGGGCGGTTACGTGTATCGAGAATCGATATCGACGAGCGAGAAAAAAAGGGGAACACCGAGCGCCATTTCTCTCTCCATTTTTTCTATTTTAGAAGGAAAATGTCCGCGGCCATCGGGGTGAAAATTTTCTAGCGGTCAAGTGCCCGCGGAAACCTTTACAGCCAATCTGTCAGGCAACTGGCAAACTGACCATAAATCGTTTAATAACGCGGAACGAAAAACTTGATCGAGCCTCGCACGTGCGTTCTTCGCCGACTTTTATCGGGCGAAATTTTTAAACTTCGCGGAACGATAAGGAACAGCTTCTCTGAAACGACAGCGGAAATGTTTCTGCAAATTATACTTTTGTTACGGAGAGTAACGAATAATTTTTACCGTTTAGTATATTCAGTCAACTGTTGAGAACAATCGAACGCTCCGATACTTGGCGACGAAATTGTTCTCTCGCTAACTCTTTCGTGTACGATGGTACAATCTTTGTACCGCGTCTCTTGCGTGACCTAGTATTCCTATTAAAGTATTTCAATAAAAAAGACAGCGCGTTGTATATCTTATGGTTACAAACACGGAAAAGAGACTAGATCCAACTATTCTTGGATTTAATAGCGTTACTTTGATCCTGTAGTTGAAGAGATTGTTCATTTTTATGAATGCTGTCCAACGGAACGAAGAACACGATCATACCACTGTTTTTTTTAGAAATAGATATGTTTACAGTGTCCGTAGCGGCGCTAGGATAGTTGTGTCGCGTAGAACCGCTAAAAAATTGTTGTATCAACGTGTTCGACGGAGTTAGCAAGGTTTGAATCTCAGCAATTCGAAACCTAAGCGCTTCGACCCGCGTACGCCGCGCGAGTTGTGAAAGAAGCGGGTACGGATCCGCGGACACTCGCCGCAAACGTCGGCGCGCAACCTAGAAAGTTCTCAATGAATTGCTCATAAATGTGAACGGAATGCCAGAAAAGTGAAAGCTGGGATTTATCGAAACTGATGATTCAATTGGGATCGTGGCTGGCGGCGAGTAACGCGAGGCAAATAACGACGCGTAACCAATTATTTGGACGAGGCAATCTTTTCTCGATACCGCGGCCCGCGAATCCGCCGGATATCGTTATCTAGTCCGTTCTTATCGTTTACCTGTGCCGTTGTGTTTTTTCTTCACCAGCCACGGTTATCTTCACGCGACTCCTCTGTAGCCGTCGTGGAGATTTTTCGCGCGGGTTTTCTCTTTACGAGCTTCATCATCCGACTCGTCTCGTTGTTCGCTTGGCTAAATGAAGCGTTCTCGCGAACGAAAACAGGGGCAACTATTTACGCTCGCTGTGATTGTTCTTCTTCGCGGTACTCATCGATGTATATCTGGTCGGCTTGTTGCGTACGATGTGTACGATGCTGTTCGCGATCGCGTTAGCGTTATCTGGATGCACAATAGTGGAGATTATTATCGAACTAATATGCTCGTTGATTGGTCTGAAATAGGAGAGCCGACAACAGTGTAACTTTCTAGAATTTAGCGCTCGATTTATCCTTAAAAATCGTAAACGGAAACCGCTCCGTTTCGTGGATAACAATCTTGCCGTGCCGCAAATTTCGAGTCTAAATGTAATAATCAGAAGCAACGAATTCGATCGTAACATTTTTCCAAGTATCGAGACAAGACTCCGAACGTAACGAAGGCAGGTCGATGCTTGATTGTAATCAAAGCGAAGATACATATAGACTACGTGTTCGTATCGTTACTTTTCTGTTAATAGCGATGAGGCAACGTTGATACGATTACTAACTGCGAACAGATAAGAGAAAAGTTGTTTATAGTTAAGGTGCAGAGTCATTCGCCACGGTTTCATGGTTGCACAATGGGATCCATGAATTCGAAATTTAAAGCGGCGTGGACTCGCGGTTCCCACGTCCCATGGACACGACCGGTAAGCCAGCCCCTTCGAGCACGGGTGAAGGAGGAAGATGTTTGCATGATTACATGCTTTGTGTCTCACCCCGTGTCCAGGAATTCTCATAAGTAGACTGCGCGCGTTTATGGGAAATTGAAGTCTGCATTAAAGTACAAACTGCGTTTTCAAATGTCTAAAGTATCCAAAGTATTCATTTTTCTTTAAACCTGATTTGTTCACCGATCTGTAGTCGAAGATATTGTCAAAGAACCTGAATTTCTCACGCGAGATTTGCGATACATTATAAATCTGGGGACATCAACGAGGATGTTATAAATAGGGACGCCTTTAAACTCGTTCATCCTTCCATGATTCACTTCTACCCTCGCAGCCCGTTTTTTTCCTTCGACTCTTCGCCTTTTTCACGTCGCTTATATTCTTTTAACCATTATACTAGCTTCTTTATTGCATTCTCGCGTCGCTTTTTTCGACTCGATGGCCCCCTCCCCGTTTCTGTCATGTGCCTACGTGCCTCGTGGATATGTTCCGGGTATTTAAAGAATTCTTCAAATGTTAGAGCAGTTTCGCGGTAACGGTTCTCAAGCGATGGTATTGCGACGTAGTTTGTCGCAGATTTCTAGTTTCTTTCTTTTCCGTTTCCTAATTGCAAGGAAAAACAAACGGTCGTTAAAAGGACTCCCAGCTCCACGGAGCTTACGTATGAAACCGCACTTAGCTCTCAGACCACTTCCTCCGATCCGGTAGCAGAATTGTATCGTGCAGCTGTACACCAAACGTATCTGCCTTTTCTTCCATTATTTCTCAATTGCATCGTCATCGCGCGAGCTCGAATTTTATCGCAAGAAACGTGTCAAGTTCTGTATTTACCTCAGTCCGTGGAACTCTACGTTCTCGGTAGTCGATCGTACGGTTGCCACGCATTAGGCTGCGGTCTGCGTATGAAATTGCTGGTTTAGGCTGGTCGAGTTCTCGGCGCGATCCAGAGGCCTCTTTCTCGTTCCGGTGCGCGGCGTTCCGTGCGATCGCGCGTCGCTCGTTATCCAAGCCGCCGGTTCTCGTCCATAGAATTTCGAATTAATACGAGGAGAGGGTTCAGGTTCGGGTGCCCAGGAGAGGTGGGGTTGAACGGGTCCCGCGGTGCTCGCGAGAGGATCCGGTTCGCGGTGGCGAAGAAAAATCTCCGTGATTCTGGCACGACTGCTCCCTCTCGAGGAGTCGCTCCTTCTTCTCTCCTTAACCAGCGTGTCCCTTTTGCAGCCGGTTTTCGCCGTGACGTTGCTATATACCTACCGACAGCGGGGGTTTTTTTTTTTTTTTTTTTTTTCATCGCAGAACACGCGTGTCGAGGTCGTTCTCAGTGAGATGCCGTCCGCTGGGGAACCTGTATATACTCGAATTTTTTACCATTCCCCTCCGAAAATTCACATCGTTTAATCGTCCGCGACCTCTCAAATATTTCTCTCGCTAATCGTAGAAAATATTACGATCGATTACATATCTCATTGACTATACGAATAGCACGGCTGATACACCAGTCTAACGGTATATACCAATAACCATGACCATAACGGTATAAAATAAAATTCGTAAAACGTTAAAAAAAATCGCAGCGACTCCCAGAGGGTTAATCACACGAGTATCCTCTTTTCTTTTTCCTCAAATTAATCTTTCCTCCTAGAGTCGGCCTGCAATTCCCTTTTCCGTTGGGGATAATACTGCATTTCTGCTCGGCAGTTTCGGTGTTAAACCACAAAGTCGTGAGCTCTTTGTTACGTCCTCCCGGTATGTACGATGAATGAGCCTCCTATCCCGCTAGACGGGCAACCGGTCGTACCTGCGCGGCTAATTAACTGCGGTGCAATCGAATCGAAGCGAAAAATTTCATTCATCATACCGTGAACCGTTCGGAGAGAACCCCTGCGTGCCTCGGAAGCGAGCCTTTCCGCGCTTCGCGGTGCCGTTCAACTTCTGGCCAAACGATATTGCGAAGAAATGAAATTCAAAGAGTGAGAGAGGGAGAGAGAGAGAGAGAGGGGGGGGGGGGAAGAAAGAAGTTGTCCACGTATCCAGCCGAGTCCACGCCGAATATTTCTCCGCGGAGGCACGTATTTTTGCCCACGTAGAGGCGCGAAGCCACCACGCGCGGCCGGTGCGTGTGCGTGGACCAAGAGGGGAAGAGAGTGCTCGCGAACTTGCCCCGCCCACGCATTGCGCCAAATCTCTATAAATACCGTGGAGGCGAGAGAGTGCGTTTATATACGCGTACACAACTCGCTTCGTGTAAGTACGATAGCCTGGAGAAAGAGATAGAGAGCCAGAGAGAAAGGGAGGCTCTAAAAACGTTACTTTCCAGTATATTCGCAGTGAAGAATTTAAACGTTGACCGATCGGATCCCGTAGAGGCGTCATACGCTACCTTAAATGTTTCGCGAGACGGAGGCGGACACGTTTTTCCCATCCTCTTCTTTATCGACCGCTAGAGTGCCTCTACGCGACATCTTTTTGCGGAGCAGCGTCGCAAACTAATAGCAGTTTTTAACGGTTTTACCTATCGTACACCTCCATCCTGTCAATGTGTACTTAACGCGCAAACGAACAACTAATTGCCTGTCTAATCTGTTTCGTACTGCAAAGCCTTAAGAAAACCTCGTAGCGATATCCGCTGGGTCACGTGATCGGTGAGGTAGTTAAACAATCGCGATAAGAGACTTTCCAGATTTTCGGCTTTTTCCATACTCCATCACGCCCATCGGACTATTAATAATTCTTCCTTCGCGAGCATAATAATAATTGCACGTAGATAGTCCGTTCGTCGTGACTATCGGTAGCCCGAGAGGCGAAGTTAATTTATGCAGCCCGTTTCGTCGCCGGCTTACCCACTTCGGGAATCAATAATCCGGTATCTAAATGAAATTCTGCGACAGAGCAGGGCCAGGCTTTTCTCATTAGCCAGTCAGCCAATCGGGAGTAGACCGAAATCGTCGTTCTCCGGGATTGTACTCGAAACCACCGGAGTGCCGGGGAGAATCGTGTACACGCGTCGATTAAAGCTGACGTCGTGCTCATGCTTCGCTCGTCCGTCGTACGGTCTCCTCTGCGGCTCGATCGATAGATGCAAAAGCAAACCGCGCCTCTTTGCTCCTGCTAAGAACCGCAGACGAATTATTTTGTTACCTCGCTTAGGGTTTATATCGTTTAACCGTTCGGTCCGTTTCCTGGGACTGCAGTTGACGCGCGAAATACCGGACTATCGATTGGACAGATTCCCCCGGAGGAGATGTCGAAGATCGCGTCCACCGTCTGGAAACTCTTAATTGGCGTATCGATTTCTAATTGAGACCGCGACTCTTCGCGATTCGTAGGCTCCAAATTTTATGAGGGATCACTCGGCAGATATTCAGCGCGCCGCTCGAGAAACAAGTATCCATCGAGTAGGTATTAGAGCAGAAAGTTGGTAGGACAATCGCGTCCGATAGTCCTAATTAGAATTGTAAAACGAAACGCGACTTAAAAGCTCGTGATCTCCGAGCAGTCCTCTGCTTTGGGATCGGCAGATATACATGCAGGCATGTAAGAATGCAAATACACGTCAGATGGCCAGATAAGGTTAACCTTCGCGTGACTTCCGATAGATTTTGGAGCCGGGCGTTTCGCCCGATCCTCGGCAAACGGTGAACCTCGACATTTGAACGTTTCAAGGATCTCGCGAGCGACTTAGACGGAGCGGAGATTTCGTGAAATCTCGACGGTGGAACGTGTCCAGGTCGGTAGTGTCAGCTTGCAGGCGGCAGTCGTTCACGGCTGGGCCCCGTTACACGGCCAACGCTCGACCGTTCGATTCCTTTTCCGTGCGCCACGCTGTTTCGTAGCTCGTGTTTTGCCTCGTTATCCATGCACGTAACGTGCTCTTACGTAAGCGGTCGAATGTCCGATTTTCGTTCGCGACGACGCTGCCCGTAACGAGCGAAAAATCTCCGTTCTGTCGTTCGCCGCGCGCGAGTACGCCAACGTAGAATCTCTAACCGCCGTGGAACCCGGCGGCGTCCATTAGACTCGCGGCATTAGTTTCTAACTTTGGTGCATAATTATAGCGCGTTACATATTCCGTGTTGCGAGCGTCACGCGTTACGCGCGAGTCTGCTGCCCGGCTAGGATGATGGAGCCGGTTACGATCGGCACGGAACACGGTTGGTTATCGAGTTCTTGCTTAATCCGGCACGTGAGCTGAATTCGTCGGTTTTGTTTTTTTTTATGTCCGCGATCGCGACGTAACGCGTCGAAAGTGTGGCAAGCCGCAAGGTAAAAGGCTAGACGGGGAAAACGTGCTTGAATAACTCTTTAGCGGGACGAGGAGTGTGAATTGAAATTAGGAAGGTAATTGGAGGCAGGAGGACGAGGTAAACGATAATCGGGAGAAGCAGTAAACCAAACGGGAATATTCGAAGTTGTAATTAGCTGAATTAACAATCGTTTCACGTAAAAAACCAAGGTCCATGGGTATAGAATATTCATTGCTGTCTACGTTATTAACATTGTAAACGAGCTCGGATAAACAGATCCGTCTGATCTTTCCACCGTTTGATAGAAGAAATAGTACCTATAGATTTCTATTTCTCCTTCGATATCCGGCTGTTAATTAGAGTACTCGTATTCTTACGTATGCGGTTATATTTTATACGGAATTTGATGTCGAGAAAAGTAGGCTGCTTAAACGAGACAGAAGCGAACGTTTACCAAGAATGCTTATCACTGTAGCATCCTCTGTTCGTATCAAGGAACAGATTACACTATACGGTAGCCTAGCCGAGTATTTCAATGACGTTCCGTTTGCTTTTCTTTCCTGGCGTATGACAAATCGAGTTCTGATTCACGCGATTGTTAATTAAAAAAAGAGATGAAAGATAGGAGGAAGGCAAGATGAATCAGTGTCGGGCACGAATCGCATCGACTCGAGATAACGAGAGCACGACCCCGTTGGCAACGATCAAGCTGTTCTAGGGGAGAGAACGAGCCCCCGAGGGTTCTCGTCGAGGCTTTCGACGACAAGGATTTCGTCCTCTCAAACAGGAAGATACTCAACGACGAATATATAGCGAGCATTTCGTTTACGTTATATTACAGGGAACGTTGTGACGGGAGAAAGTGATCCGTATTTCTAAAAATTCTCCTTAAGTATCACGATGAGGGCATGGTTGAACTTGAAGCATTGGGGTTAACAGTAATTATGTACACACTTTGATCCTCGGCAATTAATTTACATTTAAACTTGACGTCTCTATTTGCAATTCAATGATTTCGAGATTGCGCGAGATCATTATCGAAACGTTCATTCGATCGAGGAGTTCGCCGAAAAATTTGACTCACGCCTGTTATCAAAATACTGTATAGGTATCTTATTTACTCGAAATCTCTCGTACCTTTCCCTTATCGTTGAGTCATTCTTAATTACACAAAGTATTCGCGATTCATTGAAATTGTACGCAATAATTCGAAGCGTATGGACATCGGCAAAGTGCGCTCGAGTTTCCATTAAAATGGCTATCGCGATACGAGAGCGCGGTCCACTCCACGACAATGCCGATCATAGTCGAGTAGTAGTGATGTGGTGAAGTAGAGAGATCGCAAGAGAGAGAGAGAGAGGGGGCAAAAAACGGACAATGAGTCTGAATGACAGAGTGCAGAGGCGATTGCTCGAGTTATCTGGAGAGGGAGAAAAAACAGTGTGAAGGTCTGTCGAGTCATTGACCGCGTCCACCGATAATAACGAAATGTTCCGGTGATTCCGTGCTCAATTAATTCGCGTTGCATAGTTACGATTGTAGTTGCACGGTCGATGTTTGCCGCCGCTCGCCCCGGCTCTCGTCTAGCGTGAAAAACGCTAGACGAGACGCGCGTGGAACGTGTCGTCGGTGCTATTGTCGTCGAAGGGAAAGAACTCTTCTAACGCGGTTGTGTCTGGCACCCGACTCGTCGACACGGCTCGCCTTTTTTCTCGCCCCAAGAACAATCAGCCGCGTTTCTCTTCCGCTTCTTCCGAGTCCCTTTCCGTCTTCCACAGCTACCCCTTTCCATCAATCGTCTTCCGTCGCGGAGCGACGCGACACGGGGACACGTGGAACAGGATTATTCTACTTTCCGAGCGACACTCGTAGAAACGAGAAAACTAGGCGGCCAACGCGATTCCAGAAGGCTTGTCTCATTCGCGTGGGACAATGCTGGATACGATGCGTTACGTTCTTGCTTTCGTAGAGCCGACCGAATGGTCTGTGGGACCATAGTTTGAGTTTATTCAGCTCACTTCGTATGTGCGATGATTAGGTATTTTTGTCACTGCACAATCGCTTCACTTTTCCACGCCCGAATCAGGGTTGAAACTGGAATGCAACGCGTCCTCGACATTCGTTCCGATGAATCGCTCCTGTTTCTGTGCAACGGCACGCGAACTGCAACGATGAATAAGATCCGACGTACGGGAGTTGGTTCTCTTTGAGTAGTAATCGATCACGTTGAACGCCTATAAATAAACTACTCGGCATGCCAGTCATTAGGCGTATTGCTGATAACCTCGATGGAGGTTGTAGAATAATCGGGAAATTGTAACACGTTAGAGGGACAGTTTCAAGTACAGATAGACGTTGCCCCTATTGGCGCTATTTATCGGTCGACCTATTTCCCGCGGATCGACGCGAGAAACCGAACAGTCGTCGGCTTTGTTTTGCTTCCAGCGATGCGAATACAGTAAAGTTCCGATAGTCCGACCGCTGAACGGTTCGATATACCCGGTACCGTGATACGCGCAGCTTCAACCATGAAATCTGCTCCACGAACATCGAGTCCGATGATGTTCGGTAACGAGTACGATAAAGAAAGCGTTACGCGAGACCTTTAACACACCGAAACGTTCCCAGTTTCCTGAATCGTGGACAAAGCTGAGCATCTGCTGCGTTTCTGAAGCCGCGATGTGACTCGAACAGGTGACCTTACGATCGAAGTACTACACGTGAAAGGATTGACGGGGCTTCGTGCGATGTTTGATCAGCTTCGCGGTTTGTTGTATCGTTGCCGTCAATTATTCTCGATCGAGACGAATCGGACGACAGATACGGAGAGACCTTTCTAGTTGGGCTAATCTTGGATAATTCGGTGTCGTCGATGTACTGAATGGGTTCGTATATCGAAGCACCGCTGTATTTTGCTGCGGAGGATTCCAGGAGGCTCGCGTAAGTCGTCGACGAGGACGAATGGGCTTGGCCGCTGTGGGACGCAAGGTCTACGACCTTAACCACAGGAAGAAAAATATTAGCAAACTATAATACATCGGTTAATTACGTCTGTTCTATAGACGTTGGTATAATGGAGCCCTCGGTAGAATAGTTCGCGCGACAATGATCGCTGACAAGCTGAAACGCGCGTATATCACGCGCAACGGACGCATCGGTGGCCTGTGGACAACCTTTGCAAGGAAAGTTGGCTGCTGCGTTCGAGATACTGGTTTTGCTATTATTCAATCGATCTTTATGCATTTCTGCTGTTTAGCTGTCGGTTCGTACCGGTTTCTTTGCGAGTGGTGGGAACAAGTCTGTTTGATTTATCGGACTATAAAAAGGCGAATGAATTCGTGGAAGTCGAGTGGCTGTCTGGCGATTGAAAATAAGTTTCGATCTGTTTTTGCATCCGCTCCGCGCCCTGTCCGTGTACTCGGTGATAATAAGGAGAGAATAAAAGGATTTTACATCGTACAGAATTTAGAAAAAGGGGTTCGCAACTGGAAAGAGAAAGTCTACCTGGACATGGCACGGATTTCTGATAAAGTCGCTAGATTAAACATCGTAATTGAACATCGTACGAGATGTTCTATCTCTGGCCTATCTCTGGTCCACCGCTTGATTTTCAGATAAGTACATTGAAATAGCTGGTTGAATGGGTAAGCGTGGGCGTTCTATCTTTTAGGATTAGAAGATAGAATCGATAGGGTGGTTCGTATCTAGAAACTATCGTATGCACGATGTATCATATTATTTCGACGAACGGTTTCACGACGTTCATGCCTCTTGATAGATCATCTTCAACGAGGAGGAACGATAAGAACCGTCAAACGGCACGGCAAATTTCTCGTTGTGCTCGACGATGAATCGCGATTGGGGCCCTTTGTTCCGTAAAGCCGTCCCTGTCCCGTGATTCGCCTCTCACCAGAGGACAAGTTTACCCATTACTCCGTTAGCATACGAGCCACGATAGTATGCCCCGACCTGGGACAACATTCCACAGAATTGCGAGTATTCTTGACGTCCTATCACCCCGTATCTGTTTCGTTCGATTGTATATCGCGATACGATTTCGAGCAAGACCCGCGCGAACCTTTATCCAAAAGATACGACCGCGTCCGAGGGTTCATCGGCTATATCATTAAGGCGTAGGCACACTTACAGACGTTGTCCGTGGATACTTTGCGTGCATAATCCACGGTGATCGTATCGTAAATAACGGACCTTGTCCGCCGGTAATGTTTCTTTTTTTCTTTTTTTTTCTTTTTTTTCATTTTCTATTTCATGGATGACCACCAGCTGTATAACGGAGTCTTACAAATGTCGATAAGGTTGGGATTAGCGTGGCGTTACAAGAAAGCCGGCTGGTTTATGCGTGGCGGTTAATTAGAGAATCGTGTAACCGCGATTAATTATCGGGATAATCCGTCTTCGATCGAGGCACTTGTGCGTACTCGGACGATTTAAACGGAGTCTATTAAAAGCTCGAGAGCGATGCCTCCGCGGTCGGGCGCTCGGAAAGATGATGGAAACGTCTACGCGAAGCGAACGTCGGAGAAAATCTTGGACCGCGAATCGTACCGAATTTATGCGCGCGTCATTCCCGTCTCGAGTGGGAGTAACGTGCATCCGCCGCGACGGAGTAGAGGAACAAACGTCGAACGTCCTCGGAAGGTCGCGTCGCAGAGAGAAGCGGAGAGAAAGGCTTCTGAGGGAAGAAAGTTGTTTGAATTTCGGCGTTTCAGCCGACGAGTGCACTCGTTTACACGCGTTCCCTCCTATGGCGTGTCAAAGGAGCTTCAAGGGTACCTAATTTTGGAGCATTTTTCGTGTCGCATAGGAGAGACCTTGTCCCGTTTCGTGAGCGCGGCCAATCTCTTGGGGTCGGGCTGCTGGAGTCCTCTGAACTTTATCCCTTGAAGCATACTCCGAGGATTGAATCTGAATTCACCGTCTACTTTGTTGCGGCACGTTATGGGGTTAAGCGTGCTATTTTCGACAGACACGGAGTCTGTGAATCTCTCGGCGGATTATTCACGCGGGGTTGCATTAAAGACAACGACGCATTCTTGCCGTTTCCACCGTGCGACAGCCTCGTGCCATGTATCCGTCAACGAGTCTCTCGCGACTGTACTGGCAATTAGTCTTTTCTATGCTTTCGTTCTCTTTTCCTTCATCCCCGCGTTTCTTTTTTTTTCTCTTCTTTTCTCGTGCGTATGCACGCGCGTGGGTACATTTAACTATGCACCGGCTCGCGAGCACGTCGCGTGCACCTCGTATGCACCGCACGAGTCCGGCGACGGTAGACGCGCACGTTCTCCTGCTGTTGGTTCAACGTTCCGTCGGCTTATTAAATGCAGCCGCGGTGCTCTCGTGTTTCACTGGTTACTCGTTAGTACACGCGAACGGTGTGTTATGAACAGGGACGAAAGCGTGGAGTATCGTATCGTCGCGTCTCGGCGCGACGTACACGCGCGAGAGCAAGTACGCCCGCGCATCGGAGCCGCTCGATCATTCGCGTCTGGTTCGTCCTCGGGAGGAACGAGCCATTGTTTTCCTTTGGCCCATTTTTCTTCCGTTCGTCCGCCCAGCTGCTCGACTTAAATCCGAACTTGGGCTCGAACTCGAGGACGTTTAATTCCGGCGTTCATTCTTATACAGTTCCTGGCGGTAGTTAGACGTAAAAGCTGTTCAGCTTTCTGTTTTCTTTCCGGAATTATCCGGATAAATTGAAATTGAGCGCAGCCAAGTGTGTGTACTTTGCCCCCGCACCCGGAGCCACGCCCCATTTATATAATCCTCGATTGCCCTCCGCCAATATTTGACCGACGTCCCACGGCGTTTATCACTCGAAAACTCTGTCCAAATCGTTATTATACCCGATGGTTTCGTCGTCGATGGCCTGCCGCGCATTAACGACTCTCTGCTCGTTCCCCTCGTACACACACTTCTCACCTATCCTCGTACTTATTCATACTCGAGTTCTCACGCGACAAATTTCTCTGTCTGTCCGTTGCTCGTCACCCCTATCCTCTCTCCATCGCCCTCCGCTACGTTGTTCTTTCTCTCCGTCGCTCTTTGAAGTAGCGTGAGCGCGTACGGAGAAATGCAGGATCAATAGGGGTGGCGGAGGGTACGAAACCGCCCCAACGCGATTCCGTGACTCATACCGCACTTGTCCGAATCCACAGACTTTCGTTCTCCATCGAACGCGTGGCACCCTGTTTTTGAATCGTTCTCGCAACGTTCTTTATCTCTTTTTTTTTTCTTATTTACCCGCGATAGCATGTATCCAGGGAGAGCTATTGATTTTCCACGGTGCTCGGCTTCCCCGGTTTTCCCAGCGTCTCGCGGCGAACAACGCTTTTCCCGCTCGCTCTCGTCGAATTAATTAACGCCGACCCGCTCTTGGAAAGGTTTTTCAGCCGGCCTCTCGGCACGCTATGTATTTTCGGTTCCCTCGACGCGATCGTGTTCCCTTTGCGGGGAAACGAAAAAGAAATTTTTGTTAATCAAAGGCTACCGTGCGCGTTGCACACCACTGCTGGGGCGTTTGTCTTTGTGCTTCGTAATTTTCTGGCCAGTTTTAGCTACACGCCCTTCTTCCGTTCAATTACTTTCGAAATTAATAATATTCGCGAAGAGACGAACGAAAAAATCGTTAAAACTATTCCTCGATTAATCTACAACTCTTCGCGCGATCAATCATTCTTCCGTGATAATTTGGATTCGATTAGTCACGCACAAGATTGCCGGTTTCAGCCGCAGGGAGGATTAGTAAAGGAGAAACGTAAAGGGACGCAGGTTTTTAAATGTTCGTCGTGATATTTAGTCCGGAGTCTGTGTCTCGCATGCAGGACCAGTTTGAAAGCCCGAAACCGGGCTTGGCGAAGGTAAAAGCAAGAAGAAAGTAGCGGGTACAGCAGTGGGCAGGTGGCTCGACAAAGGTACCTGCCGTGCGCGTGCATAATGGAAAGGTCGAACTTATCTCCGGGGGACGACCTAACCGACCTGAATAGGTCTCCGCGTCTGGCAAGGTTAGGTCGACGTTGCAAGTGCAACTCTTTGAAAAAACTGGTGCCCAAGGGGTGAGTCATAGGGCGGTGGACGAGGCCGGCGTGCGTTTTCCATCTATCGACCTGCGGCATAGAAAACGCACGATTGGTCGTGGGGAAACTCGGTACAACCGTGTGTACACCGTTGGGGGGGGGGCTTTGCTCGCTGGAAATCGATTCCAGATAATGGGCTATAATTTCATTCGCGTCCCACCGACTGATAATCGAACTGACTTCCACCGCAACGACGAAGCTTTTCGAGCCTCGATGAGGCTTTAAATACACACCCTGGTACGCGTACCGGTGTTCTTTGGGGAGCAAGTAGCCGAGGGTTTATTTTTATGAATTTCGCATACATCCACCCATCTGGTCGTAACTGTTTCTGGCTGGAGTTTACGTACCTTTCGCGGGCTTCACGAAACCCGGGTATTTTAATAGATAATTAAATAACTTGAAGCGTGTCCAGCTGGATAAAGTTGGATAATTAACGGAACCAGTTAACAGTGAACTAGTTAACGAGACATAATCCCGATGAAATATTATTTTAACATGCGAGCTGACCATCATAAGAGTCCGTCCGGAGTGAACCGTTTCACGGTTTTCTGCCTCGAGTTTTTAAATATCGATACCCGTTCCGCCGTTTTCTCTGATCGGGACAAAATCCTGTTCCGAATATCGGGTATCCCCTTTAAATCGATTTACGTAATATCCCCGTTTTCACCGATAAACGGCTACGCTTGCATACTAGTCCAATAATTAGACGGTCGATATCTGAGGCGGCGTGAAAATAAAATCAGTCGCCAGTCGAGATACGGTGAGGCGGCTCTACGGCGGGAAAAAAGGGTAAAACGATAGGTTTTCCTGTTCCTGTACGTTCGAAAGTCGGAGTTCGACTATCACCTGCTCTATCAGTTCTCCGTTATTTTATTAAAGTTGCGATTTGCGAACGGCCACGATTCTACAGTTATCGCAAACGAGATTATCAAAAACTACCTTGCGACCGATTCGACGATACACGAAGGGTGGACCCGATATGTCCGCGGAACGGTGAGAATATCAATTCGTGCCACCGTAGAGCAGAGCTCGTTGCACCTACGAATAGACGGTAGAACCAGTGAAATCTGACGATCGAACAAGGATACGTCGAGAAAGTTCAATGGTATCGAGAGTTCTCTTTTGTTTTGCAACCCCTCCATTTTGCATACACGTTGACCCACCCTCGTACGACTTCGATATCTGATTTAGACGTGTGATCGGTGCCAGGCGTGGTATCGTATCACCGCTCGTGTCTATCGTTGCTCGTGCGAGTATCATATTATACGCGGTACGGCTATCTTCGCCGCTGTTATTCCTGTTTGCGACGACGAAACGACCAGGCTGTCGCGAATCAATATTGCAAAATCTCCGCGTCTTCCTCCGCGAGTTGTTAACTCTAACTTTAGATTAGCGGCGCTTTAATTAGCTCTTTAGCTTGGGTACAGGCGGCCGCGTCGACGTCAGCCGACGGAATTGGGCAGAGACGCGAAATACTGCGAAATAAGATTTTAGCATGTATCCTGAAGTAAGTAATGCCAAAATTTTGGTCGACGCGGATACACTTGGTCGCGCGTTCTATCGCACATTATATCGCAGCCGTGTTCCTGGGCACGTAGCACAAGGGATGGATCGTTAACGTCGATCAATTAAATGGGGAAGCGTACGATGCGATGACTCGTAACTTTTATACACCTTTGTTTCTCGTGCTATTTTACCGCCACGCCGCGAACGGACGCACGATAAAAGCTAATTACTTTAATGCGTTCGAAGAGGTCTGTACGCCGGCCAGATCTGTCCTGAACGCGTGACATGGATGCGTCACGAGATCTCGTTCCTTTTCTTCCCTTCTTTCTTTTTTCTTTTTTTTTTTTCGTAGATCGCTCGAGGTGGATCTCCAGAAAGGAAAGAGCCGCCGATCGGGCAGGTCTGGCCAGATAGACGCGCGTCTCACAATCAGTGCGTGGCCCTTGAATGGCTACTTGTTGGAAATGAAAGTAACGCGTTTCGAATGCCAGAGCACAGCCGTAGCCTCCCTCCTCCCATTCCCACTTCTCTCGTTCCTTTCCACTCTCTTTCCCTGTACACGATTCAGGTAAACGTCGCCGCGGCTCGATTTGTCCTTAAGCCGTGCACTAGCGTAAATGTTGAAAGACACGATCGTCCTTGAACGATAAAACTTCCATTCCGCGACTCCAGCTACACGGCGAATGTCGTTTCCTTCTATGTTCCCAGAACCTTGAGGAATTCTCGGTAGCGGCTGGCGCTACGTCGGTTCAAATCGGTTTTTGATTAACACGCCGAGAGGATTGTTTATAGAGGCGTGGACGATGGCTCCGCGGAATCGGGCCGACGATTACGCGCCGTCCACGTGAATGAATCAACCGTCCCATTTAAATCAGTGATTTCGTGCGTGGTAGTGGTAGGCGAAAGAAATACAACGGGCTCGTAAAATCGTTCAAGGTATACACGGTTCGAGTGTCTGCCGGAAACTTTCATTACGATGTTTACTTTAACCGCGTTTACATCCTCATTGAAACGCGTAAAATAGAGTAGGTGTCCCGATTAAAACAGGCTGGTTTAGCTGTCGGCGATCAATTTGCGGATTATACTTGGGATGCGGCGAATGATAAATTATTTTTCGACGGATGATACACGCTATTTTATGTTACCGAATTCGTTCCCGCTTCGTAGTTTAACGAACACGGAAAGAGACGCGCACGAAGCTATTTTTAAAATTAAACGTCCGTTCGTTTAACTCCTGTCAGAAACCGGAGTGTTCGATAGACGTCAGCATACGGCGCTCCGTTTTACGAGCCCGTTACACTTCGATCAGACATAGACGCCGATCTAACTCGCCTCGCGGTCTCCATTCACGAGGCACGGTCGAAATGTGAATGAGAATTTGTCGACGGAAGAAAGAGCGGGTCGAGGCTATACTGGCGGCGGCGTTATTGCGATTCATAAGCCCGATAAAACGTAACCTATCGGATCCCTCGGCGGTCGATGTCCGAGCGGTCGGAGTCCGCGGGTGCGCGTTGCTGCAACGGCGAACAGACCGAGTCCAGTTTCACTTTTCGTGGCGTGCCGCTAAACGACCAGAGATCTTTCTGCCGGCCAACGCCGTGCGCAGCCTTGCGAAATATCCCTCATTGTCCCGAGGAGGGCGTCGCGTCTATGTGTGCCAACAGTGTGTTCCCTCTTGAGCGCGCGTCCTCGTCCGCGTGTCCGCCAGGAAAGATTCTCTCCTTCTCCCGTTACCAGCCACCGAGTCACGGGGCTTTTTGTACCCCTCCCAGGAGAAATTTTCAGAAGCCTTTGCGCCCGCGGCCCATTGTTCCTCGGTAAACAGGGGGCCCGGGGACAATAATTGATGGACGAGGATCGAGCCGCTTTGGTCGCAATCACGATTCAATCTGTTGTTTTACATTTTTTATAGCGCGCTTCTTAAACGTACCTATTGATACGAAAACGATATTAAAAGTTCAATCCGAGAGTCTTATTTTTTCTCTTTATATGTATAGATATTTTTGCACAAGGTCTGGATATATATTTTATTGTTACTTTTGTTTATTTTATTCGTTGCTACCGTGCACGTAACGATCGAATCACGAAGTTGAGGGACTCTACGAATTCTCATTTTCACTCTACGAATCGCTTTAAGTGCGCTTTAAGATTACGGATGGCGATGATAGCATGGGGTCTAGCGGACCCCACTAAGAGACCCAGAGTTATGCCTTAAAAGCTGCCATTAAAACGTACAAGAAAAACAGCAGCCACTTTTTACTATTGTTACAATCTTAATATTGGATGAATTGCTTCAGGTTTTCTTGTATAATATTTAAACAAGATTTTTGCGACAAGAGTGAATGAGAATTTTGTGAAGAAAGAAAAAGATGCGGCGAGTTTCGGCCTTTCCAACGACGTTTTACGACCTCGAGGGCCAGCCAGAGAGCGTCCACTTATTCTGTCCGTGTCTTTTTGTTGCAGGACCAGTACGAGAATCTATCCCTGCACACGCAAAAAGGGATAGAGTTTCTCGAAAGGTATGGCCACTTCATTCGTGACCGATGCGCTATCGAGGTGGAATATGCCGCTAAGCTCAGGTAAGAGATCCGGTGGGACTTTTTCCTGTATCCGCCGCGTGGATGATTTTTCGCGAGATTTATCGACGTCGGTCGTCTTTGTCCGATCTCGTCGCACGCCTCTTCTTTTGTGCATAAATTAACAAAGGGCGTAGTATCCGAGGTTAACGATTTCAATGGGACATCCTGTATAATGAACGTGTCTCACGCACCCCACGAGTTCACGGACAGAAGATGTATATAGCCGGTAATATTGTATTAAAGGGCCCCCTTGTTTGTTCCGTGAATGCCGTCTACTGTTGCACACTTTTGTCCCTAACGGGTGTCTCGAAGCCGGCTCGTTCTCCGGGTATCGATATAATTTAATAAAGAAAAAAAAAGACAAGAAACAAGACCGAGCCATTACCGCAAAAAGGCTATTAACATATTCCGCGCAGTGCTCGAATGTACCGTTGATGGGACTTCTTTTTCCTCCTTCCACGTTCTTTATTTTGCGAGCTTGATTAATTCAACGCGAAACACGCTCTAATAACATCGATTAAATGTCAAACGAAAAGAATTGATCCTCGAACCGTGTCGACTTGTAAATAGAGCTTATCATCGACGTTCACGCTGATCGTGTTAGAAAAATGACACAGGATCGTTCTGCTATACACTCGTACAATCATACAGGAGCGATACGAATTGAACGACCGATTTATCGAGCGCGCGCATTCAAGTGATAACGAGGTGCTCGAGGTCGCGTTCTACGATGCTCCAAGTATATTCCTTCATCGCGTAACGTGTCTTGGCCTATTATCGTAGTAGGAAGCTTATCGGAACCACCACCACCGGGGGTGCACTGATTTCGCCACGAATCTCGGCGAGTTTAATTATCCCGCGCGATAATCGTTGTCCCTTAATCAGTTGGCGCACGCTGAGAGCCCGGAGAATGATTCCGCGTGCCCGTCACACATCCATCCCGGGCACGTTCGTTCCGCTGCATATAAATTATCACGGGGCACGTTCCTCGCCTTAATGCGCGGTAATTTCTGCGATACATGCTCGTGTTACTCGTACAAATAGAGTACCGTTTTACCGGCCGGCAGAGTTTCCCTTGACGCACCGTTGATTTTCATTAAAAGCATTCCGAACACTTTGGAGATACGGTTATATTACTTATATCTGGCTCGCTCGACTCCTTCGAGTTTCTTCGGCTAGCTGCAGAAGTTCGATGCGATGCTCGATGAATTATCGGGTACGGGCTCCGCTACCAGAGGAGACGAAGCGGCGAGAATCGTGCGAGGAATAGTTTCCGGCGATTTGTTTGACTTTTCCTAACGAAAACCAAGTCGGATATACTCAGCTCTGAAATAGACATTAATTCTTTTAAATAGCGACCTAGACCTAGATGTCGGAATTTAAGCCCCTTGCGAGTTATTAACGGATACTGTTGCAAGAAGAATTCTCTCGCCGCGTTAGCGAGCTACTTCGTAATGGAAATGAAGTTTGTACAATGCTCAACAAATTTCACTTATATAATATTATCGGTACATTCGTTTCGTTTATGTAACTGATTAACTTATGTCAACGTGACAAGATAACGGGGATATCGATCATTTTTCTCTACTTTATTTTATTTTTAATCTTAATGGGTAATAAAGCACTAGCTCTCTCTCTCTCCCTCTGTCTATCGTTCTCTCTTCTTTCTGGTAGAGCGTGAAGTCGGTTGAAATGTACGTTCGTGGCATTTTTTTCGGTGACGGTTCGGGCTCGGCTAGGAGATAGCGTATCGGCGGAGAAAAGTGACTTTCCCAATTTTCGAACAGTAACCCAGACCTAGAAAGAGGAATCGGAGCGGACTCGAAAATAGCATTTCCAATCTGACACGAGCACGTACTCGGGGGGACTTGCCTTGGTGGTTCATGGCTCACATTTCTCGGTATTTTAGAAATCGACGGCCGTTTTCACGAACCGTTTTCCGGTTTCAGTGCACGTCGAGGCCCCCATACACTGGACGTATGGTCGATCTGGTATCAAGGACACGTCAACTTCCGGATGATAATGTATTTGGAAGCCGACACACATTTATCGCGCGGTGATGCGACCCGGCGCGTTCGAACTGGAATCACTCCGGCCGTAGATATTTCATTGCCCCGCGCGGGACAACTGAACGCAATCCGAAAAACGTTCTACTTTATTAGCTAGCACGAAACGCGAGAGGCTAAATCACCGTTTCGTTCGCGGCGTTTCGCAATCGTCCCTCCGCCACGGCGTTTCCTTCTCCCGCCGCGATGGAAGTTCCAATTTTCACGTTTCCACTAATGAGAGCGACGCGCGTCTCGCCGTTCTCAACCGAGCGGCACCTCGTTTGAAAATAACTTTGGGGGGTCGCGGACAGCTGAAAAAGGGCGGGCGAAGATTTCGATAAATCACACTGGGTAGCGTTCGTTTTCTGTAGCAAGGGCGGCCGTCGGAGATCGTGCCGTATCTTACCCCGAAGTTGGCCATTGCACGTGCATCGGTAATCTTGTTTCGTTCATGATTGCAGACGTCTCGTGAAAAGCTATCAACCCAAGAAGAAGGAGGAGGAGGATTATCAGTAAGTATGAGCCAACTCCCGCGGTCGTAACACCGGATCCACGCTCTGTAGTAATGTTCCTGGAACGTGAATAATACTTCAAAATAATTCTTATTTCAAAACGCACTTCGCGGTTGTTTGCACAATCTTTTCTTTCGCGCGCAAATTATCATTTAATAACCGATGCGCCGTTGAATGTTCTCCTTTGAACGCGAACGAATTTGTTTTCCCTATTAAATAGTCTGCTCTTTTTTTTTTTTTTACAAATGGCACAGACATCGCACAGACAGAGATTTCTGAAACTGCAAAAGAGCTCGGGCATTCCTCGACGTATCGATTAAAAGGCGAACACGGCGCTTGGGAGGAAATAAACGTTCCCAAGCGGTTTTAATATTCCGTACGCGGCGTGACAGAAAACAGTAGCTAATCTCTTATCTGAGGGCGTGGGCAGGTTGCTTTATAAGTTTAGCAACGGCGCTCGCGAGTTTTCGCGCCAGCCTGTCGTGTGCCTCTGCATTTATAATAAAGTTGAATTCTGCTTAGAATTTATTAGATCGTGGATATTGCACGGGACACGATTTACGTAATCGTTCGCTCGTGCAGCTTTGAATTTTGTCCTGGCCACAGGTACAGTCCATGCCGGGCGTTCAAAATGGAATTGAACGAGGTGAACGATCAGGCGGGACAGAGGGAGGTGATCGCGGAGAATCTGCAGGCGAACGTGCTGAGGGAATTGAATATCCTCGTGAAGGACTTCAAGGAGGATCGTAAGAAGCACCTTCAGGAGGGCGCCAGATTAATGGCGAATCTGACCGGCCAGATCGGAAATCTGGAACGAGCTAGGAAGGCGTACGAGAAAGCCTTCCGCGAGGCGGAAAGAGCGGTCGAGAATTATCAGAGGGCGGATGCTGATCTGAATCTTTCGAGAGCGGAAGTAGGTGGTCGATCTTCAATCTACCTGTCCCTTTCACGCTTTTGCTTTGCAGACGAAGCAATCGCGCGTTCATTCGCGTCGATTCACGACCCGATCGTAGATCGATCAGCGTGCCTGACGACTTGTGAACTTTACACGATTCGTTTTTCGCCCAGGTCGAGAAGCAGAGGATGAACATGACTTTAAAGACGCAGCAGAGCGAGGAGGCCAAAACGGAGTACGCGAATCAACTGCAGAAAACAAACGACATGCAGACGCTGCACTATCACACAGCTATGCCAGAAGTGTTTCAACACCTGCAGGTACACATCATTCGGACCACTAGAGTGCGAAGATTGATATTACAACACTCGTTCATAATTCATCGATCCCGTTTCCGTCTGGATCGAGAGTTCCATTTGTGAAACGCATTCCGTTTGATACTAATTCACCGAACCGGTGGTTTCGAATCAATTTTTTTCCACGCATTAGCTCGACTTCAACGCTCTATATATTTTATTGCAGGAGCTTGACGAGAAGAGAATAAAAAACATGCGAAACTACATGTTGAAATCCGTGGAAATAGAACGAGCAGTGGCGCCGATAATCGCCCAGTGTTTAGACGGTATCGAGAAAGCGGCGAACGAGATCAACGAGAAGAAGGACACGTTATTGGTGATCGAACGCTACAAAAGTGGCTTCCAGCCCCCGGGAGATTTCCCGTTCGAAGACCTCTCCGTGGCTAAAACGTACGACAGCAATAGTCAGCTGTCGCAGCCCGTGATGCAGCCGATACACAATCACCACCTGACAGTAAAGGGTACCGTTTCAGGTGGTAAAATCAAGAAAAGGGTCGGCCTCTTCGGCATATTCAGTAGCAATAAGGTAAATGTTGTTCGTAGCAGTTATCTGTATCGGAAATATGTTTGTGAATCGAGCATTCGCTCACGTTTTTGTCTACTTTTCTACCAGAGTGTGAGAACACCGTATGTAAGAACAAAAAGATAGATACATGTGCACGAAACGTTTCATTGTCCTATATTTTTTTTGTTTTTTTTCTTTAAGTGTTATTCAAAACGCATATTTTTTCGCATCTTTATTGATCAACAGACCTGTAATAACCATACAGCTGTTTTAAAGCATGAGTTATTTTCTCTTCTTTTTCTTCCTTTTTTTCCTTTTTTTCTTTTATCTATCGTCGTATCGTTCACTTGAAAATTTGTTTTACCTTGTCAGATTCATTCGATACCGGTCCATCAATTATATAGAATAGCAATCCGTGATCGCTTTCGCGAGGCAAACATAATTTATCTTTCTTCTGTACTTTTTATTAATTTTGGTGGATGGTTCGATCTGCCTGTGGTCTCTTGTTTCCAATCACCCACGGACTATGAATTTGGATACTGTTGTACTTAGTAAGTACACACTACAAATTGGCTTGCTCGTCTGTCATTGTGTAGCACCAGCATTTTGTTCTGCATCACCGAGATTCAGTAATTACGTGTGTTTGTTAGATGTGCCTTGTCGGCCGAGTACAAACTCAGACAGCGCCGAAAGGGCGCGATACCTTTTCACACACCCCGTGAACTGTACATGCAACGTTCACGGATGCCCTCGTTGCTGAGTTTTTACTCAACGCTACCGCCTGTGATCGTTTTTCTGATTCATTCGCCGAATGATACGCTTTTGGGATTTGTTTCATGCGAACAACAGAAGTTGATCGAGGTGGGCATAGCTTTGAAGGTCTGTCTATTTCTTTCACGGTCTCGCTATTGTCTTTCGTATGACAGTCCTGGTTGAGAGAGTCCCACTATTTCAAAAATTCCATCGGCAAAACACTGTTCGTCCATTTATTTATATTTATTTTTATTCGTTTCGCCGATAGTTTGTTCGGCTCCAAAGTATTACTCGTAATAGTGGCGCATAACACTAAATTGGTGAACGTTGTTGAATTTGTGTTCGTTAATAATTCTTGATTGGTAATACCGTAGAAGTAACTCCACTGTCATATTTATGATAATTGCTAGCTTTCTTTCTCTTCGTTTTCCATTGTACCTCATTAGACAAGTATCTTGCTGAGACACGATTGTTTGGGGATTGAATGCTTGAATTCGTTTATTCTAGAATAACATGCCTGGATACGGGGATGGCGCGAAGGAGGATTGCAGCGATCTGCCTCCGAATCAACGTAAGAAGAGACTGCAACAGAGGCTGGACGAGATCCAAGCGAAAATTCAGCAAGAGACAGCGGCCAGGGACGGTCTGATGAAGATGAAAGGCGTGTACGAGCAAAATCCTGCGCTAGGGGATCCAATGAGTATAGAGGGACAGTTGAATCAATCGAGCAACAAGCTGGACAAACTCGGTGCGGAGTTGGCAAAGTTCCAAGGTTATCTTGAAGAAGCAATGCGCGCCGGCGTCAGCCTATCCAGGTGACCTTGCGAGATTTCATACGAGAACAGGACGAGAAAGTTTCAAGACCGATTCATTGAAAAATTTTATTTCGAAAATTGTACGCCAGTCTAGTGGCTCTCGAAGTTGGCCCCTTCAAAGTTGGACCGAATGCCCCGTGGCTTCAACGTTTCCACAATGTCTGTTGTTCGCAACGTTTCTAGTGTTCACTTTCCGCATTTGAATGGCTTTTATGAGATTTCAAGTCGAGTCGAGCAACGGAATGCTCTCGAAACTTTTTGGTCGCACCGCTGTAGTCTTATCCGATGGTTTGGTGATAGTTCATGGTGTTATTAAAAATTGTAGCCCCAGTCAAGCACCACGGAAACCGACCAGCAACGGTTCTGCGACAAGGCCGTTGAGCTCAAGAAGGTCCAGTCATTCGGGTGGCGAGGAGAGTCTTTCACGATCAGCGTCCGATTCGAGCGTGAGCAACGCGAATGCCAACCAACCGATGCACAAGAAAAGTGCTCCCGGTACGCCGCAACCGACGCATGGGTGAGTTTTAATTAATGGATACATTCGCGTTTCGAGTTCTCCTCCCGACTTCACATTCAATTATATTACGGGCTTAGATCAGGATCTAATGTGAAAGATTCCTCTCTTGTTATTTTATTTAATGGAAGAGTCGTTGCGATAATTATGAGTTTTCGAATAGGTATTATAAGTACATCCAGATCAGAATTTTTTAACTAGACCAATTAGACACGCTTTTCGCTTTACGGTACTGATGCACAGTTCCACGAATAGCCCGGAATCTGGCCTTGGTGAATCGAGGACGTCTCTTCCTGGTAGCGGCGGCGAAGAGTATTATGTCGACGAAATTGATGCTCAACCACCATTGGGGACGTGTAGGGCTCTTTACCCTTTCGATGGTACGTGTATGCTCTGAAATAATCGTTTTACAACGCTTTACAGTCCCGTTATGTTCTGTGTTTCATTATTTTAGAGATGTTTCAATTCGATGTTCGTATCTTCTTTTTTTTTAGCAACCAGCGAAGGTTCCATACCGATGTATGACGGAGAAGAGTTGTACATGATCGAGTTAGATCAAGGGGACGGTTGGACGCGTGTTCGTCGTATCTCGCAACCAATCGAGGGCTTTGTACCTACATCTTACATAGAGTGTCACCTGTTTAACACTTAGCCACTTCTCCTAGGACGTTGAACAATTGCGAAGTGGGGAAGTATCAAGATTATTCACGCTATTAGTTCAATACGGTACATTGAACGGGTAAAAATAGCGACTCATGATATTCATATTGATCAAGGGTTATGTGTTGGCTGAATGGCACAAGATTTCAGGATATACTCTGGTCAAATCGTAGGCCTAAATGTCAATGAACGATTTCGTATTAATGAAAATTAATATGTGCCAATGTTATGATTTTTGGGGATAATCTCATGACCCGTCAGAAGATTCAGTCAATTATGCCCAACACGAGTCCCTCTGTTCCCCATCCAGTTTATCGAACAAGGAAGAACAAAGAGAATACAAGCTTTCGTTTTTAAGACCTAGTTTCTTTTATACAAACGTGGTCGTCAAGTTCAGTTCACTTGATGCTATATAGAATGTTAAGCTCGTAAAATTACTTAGAACGATGTTACATCCAATTATTTTAACGAGGTTTCATCGTATGCGTTCAATGTTTGCGTCGTACGGTACAGTTTTCTAAGGGAAATGACAAAGGCACCCTGATCACTCGGATGGTTCCGCGGAATACGTGCCTCTGTAATTTAGACGTGCACAAGCGAACGATTTGCAACTTCATAGTAATGAAAGTAAATACCTATCAATATAATATACATGTACACGATATGTGCTCCGCCTATACGTCACGGATAAATTTGCGATTGTTGTAACTGCACGAGTTTTTATATAGTTTCTTTTTTGTTTTTTTTTTTTTCTATCGACTCGATTGTAAAGGGAGGTAACGCACGGACGGATCCGTACTATCTTTGCCGAAGTTCGAGAAACCAAACACATTCTGATGCTTTCTACACGAGCCGTACGTATATTACAGAAAAAAAATGATGAAAACGCGTACATCGATGTCTGTTTCTTGCTTTTGCCGACGATGGGAAAGTGACGAGCGCTACTTTACAATTTTAATTTTCGGTCACTTTTTCGTCTCTTATTGTTGTATAAGTTTATCACTCTCGACATCGATCGTTTCATCCTTCACTTTTTAATGTAATCGGAAGGTGATTAGGTGGTGCTCTGTACAGCAAGTAGGTTCCGAAGATTGATCGGCTAAGTTTTGTTTATGATATTGCCTGGATGTGAATTTAGTTAGGATATATTTGTGTACATACATAATGCAAGGGGAATATGGGAGGAAGAACGAAGTGAGTGGTACGTGTGTGAGTGCCAGATTCGATGTGTATCGTGCGAAGCGATCAATTTGTTTCCACTGCAGGTATATAGGTATGAAGTGGTGGCGTTGAAATTGTCTTTAACTTTTTAATTTAAGAGAAGAACGCCTCTATTTCGTCAATCTTTGGAAGGAACTCTTAGCTTCGCTGTTACAAACGCCTAGACTCGTCCTAGATTCGATTGCGATGTATCAAAATCGTATAGTCGTATACATATATGCCTGCGTATTAAAAATATATATATATATATATGTATATATATATATGAAACTGTAACCACTCATTAAAATGTAGCTTCGATATATAAGATACGCAAGTACTACGCAAGTTAAACAAAGATCAATGGCCCTCTCCTCTGCCGCAGCCGCTGCCAGTTCGTTCGTTGAACTAATTTCTTTCGTCTCCCATATGTGCGATTTTTATTATAAGTTTCGCTGTGCCCTCGGGAGGTTTTCTTCTTTTTCTTTTTTTTTTTCTAATTTATCGTTGTAATCGCGAATAAGTACATCGAGGAGATTCAGATTTTGCGAGAGTCGACAGTATTTTCGCGAACGATCGTCGATTTCGACAAAAGATCAACCGCCGCGGTGTATCTCACGCTGAAACATCGATCATTTGTAGGTTGTTGTGTCACTTTGTGAAAGTGAAAAAGAGAAAATCATTGAATAACGATATAGAGGGAAAGAACTAAAACTGGAACGAGATCCGTATGTCTACCTTAATAATTTTTAAATATTAAACTGCGTCCATTCTATGTATATTTTGTGATTTTATATCCATAAATAAGTATTGTAGATAATTAACTCCGTGACTCATTATACATTTAATTATTATTATTATTATTATTATTATTAATATCGAGAAAATATAGCTACTAAACCAATACAACGTGGTTAAACGTCTTTTGCGACTAGCGTGCAAATCCAACGTATCCATCTGCCACTCCTTGATATTATTTTTCAACCGTTTTGAAAAGGGAGCGAGTCTAAAGGAAAATAAAAACGAGACATTGCGTTTCTTAACATGTATTATAATGTTTCGCGGACAATTGACTAGATCAGAAATACAGAGCAATACATTCTGATATCTGGTATGTGCATATACACAGAGCTACATTACAATTAATACATAATATATTTTAATATACATATTGTTTATATAAATTAAATACAATTGTTCCTGTAAAATTCCTTCAGGTCTATGTGACACGCATTTGAACAGAACAAAAAAAACCGTGAATTCTTTACGTATTTATAACCGGTATACCCGAATGATACGTTACATTGTTCGTTTCCCTTTTGATGTTTTGTCCGATTAAATCATCGATCAATTAATGGCGAGGATGTTCAGCAGTCGATCGCCACGTAGATTGGCAGTCGTACGATTTATTACAGAATATGTCAAGTCCACGCATAAAAAATGATAGAATATACAATCTTAAATGTACAGGGTACTTATTTGGAGTTAGTAAAAGTATGGTAGTAAATTGAATCGGCAGCTCGCGATGTTATACACGTATATGGATCACAGCGTTTTACGCGGCCAAACGAGCGAGCGACGAGATAGAGTCTAGAAAAAAAAAGAAAAAAAATTCCACACGGTACAAAACGAGAGTAAAAGAAGTGACAATTGATCGCTATTCACGAGATCAATGAAGAAAGTTCCAGGTACGCAGCGAGTCTATCCTTAAGTACAAGAATCGTAAGGAACGACAAATAGAAAGAGTCCCATTTCCTGATGGATCGTCTCGTATCGCCACACCTGTTATCAGTCAGTCGTATGCTTTTTTTTCTCTGTCACTGTATAAAATACTTGCTCTTGTTCTTCGATTCGCAACAACGATCTGTTCGCGAACTTGTGAACAATCTCAGTCAATAATAATGGAAGCAAACTACGTCCACGTGGGACGATTATTCAACGATCAGCCGCTTTGGCAGATTTGATTACTTTATTTGGGCTATATAGAGTCGCTTCAGATGGTCAGATCGTCCCATTCTTCGACTTGCCTGGGCGTAAGCTCAATTTTAATTCGAGTCAAAGTGCTGAGAAGATCGTGTATCCTAGCCGTTAACGGATTAGCTTGAAGATCAATGAATTCCAACGCGGGAGCGTGCCTGAGTCTTTCGATGTCTATATCTGGAAGACGAAAGTATATTCGTGATCATGAAGTTGAAACGATTAGAGCGTCCGAACATCTTTCAAACGAGCATTACTTACCGATAATCGAATTGTTATTAGCGAGAAGCCGTTTCAGTTGTGGTATCCGGCATGTAACAGGTGGCAAAGCAATAAAAGTGTTGTGTGAAATATCCAACCTTTCTAGAGCTTGCAATTCAGCAAGCTCCTCTGGTAGTTTACTCATTTGATTATGACTCAGGTTCAATTCTAGAAACGATTACGTGTTTGAATTTGCATTACAGTGATACCTTTCAGCTTAAATAACAAAAAAAAAAAAAAGAGTTAACATTTTTTTAAATCATTGAATGCAGAAAGATAATAAAAATTCGATTTATTGGCGAAAGAAAAAAAAGTTTAAGCGTAACACGTAACGAACATCGATTTACCAGTAATCAATGAGAACTTGACTGCGAATTTTGGTGGAATTTTTGTTATCACGTTCCCAGACAGATCACATCTTTTTAACTCTGTATGTCTCATTAAGTGATAGACTGCATCAGGTACCTGCATTAGCTGACATTCCGATAGATCTGTAAAAAAAGAATGAAAAGAGAGATAGATAGTATCAAGGAACGTTACATAAGCGTGTAGATACTTGTTTAAAAGGCGTGATAACAAATTTTTGTCAAAATATTATATTCAGTATCAGTTACATATAAAACAATGCGTACAATTTTCAGAAATATTCAAAACGTGTGGGATACGCGAGACAGAAAACAGTGATTTGAACAGGAAGATGTATCGTATTGTGTTCTTGACAGATCAGCTGTCGAACTAGGTCAGTGTAGCAATATCTCTCGGGGGTAACAATACAAGCTTGCACATTTTTCAAATTATCTCACTCGATTTGGAAATTTGATATTCACTTCGATTCCAGTTACCAACGAACAATTACATCGAGAGTAAAAAACAGTTAACTTGTAGATCTCATGTTTTTATAAGACCCGCGATGCACCTGTAGCAACGTAAACTAGGTCACGAACTAAATTAAAGTACCTACATCGGTAACAGTTAGTTAGTTTAAACGGATTAGAATTAAATTTTCTAATAAAAATGAGAATTCTGTCGATTCGTCCGAGTGATTTGCCGGGTATTATCCGTAAAACAATTTACCAAGATTACTAGTTTCTTGTGCATCCTCGCAGCGTAACACCACTCTCGTGACGGCGTTCGCCATCTTGTAGAGGCAAACTAATACGCGTAGAATTCTAGCGTCGGACGTCTCGCCACCTTACTGCGAAACATTTATTTTCGACAAATTTCAGAAATAAGCACCGCTCGTTGAGCGGTCTTGGCATTCGTTCTACTTTGCGGAAACTCGTATTTTAATAGAACAATGTAGAAATCGACTGCAAGAATATTTCAAAATTGTTCGACGCGTTCAGGTAGTTTCAAATAATTGCGTTGACATGACTCGTTAAATTTGTTAAATCTCAATTCGAATTTCAATCGATCGGAGAAGCATTTCGATAGTATTTCAATGGTGTGAAAATAGGCTCGGGATGCTCGCATGTTTGATATCGCGCCACGAATCCTCGTCGCCATTTTTCTAACGCCTGCGCGTTCAGTTTCACCTTGGTCGCGCTTTTCTCCGATTTGACGCGTGCAGCGTCATTTAAATTTTCATCCCGAAGAACGTTCGTGCACTATATTCGAAATGATCATTTGGAATTTCGATACGATTAGGGGCAACGCATGGTTATCGATAAGGTATACGATTAAATGTAGTAACTCGATTTGACGATTAATTGCATTGTCGAACCGTTTAAAAATTGTTCGTTAACAAAGTACAATAGCTTTACTATTGTCGAACGACTTTTGACGTTGCGCATTGTTCTAATACCTCCTTTTTCAATGGTATTTTACATCGAACCGAACGAATTTCGACGCTATTAACTGCGCGAACTGACCAACTGTTTTACTGTTTGTATTGACAGTGACGATGACTTTTTGCTATAAAGTAGTAAATGGCTTTGGTGGCAAGCTACCATTTAAGGTTACGTTTCCATACATGGTGGCGCCTCTCGTACCTGTATTCGTATAGAGCACGGGGTGCATACACTTTCGCGTTTTACTTCGTGGCTACGAAGATGTGTGGAAAATAATTCTGTTTGGAAAACAATTGTAAAAAATTCGCAGCAACTTTCCTATAAAACAAACTCGTTTCAATCGTTCTTATTGATCTCTATAATACCCACGCTAACATAATTTACTTTTTACAGGATCACGTTTAAACTGACCGATAAAACTGCACGCTGACTCACTTGCTCAAACACCAGTTCCTTGTTTTGTACACCGGTCGACTTATAGCATCAGAGGAGATCGCACAAACCAAATCACGTATATCGGTAAATTGAATTCTTTTATATTCCTGCATGCACGTAATTGTATATAAAAAATTGAACTAAAAATTTAATTGTAGCTACATACAGAAAAAGTATAAAACATTTATCTTAAACAGCGTTCGATTACGGACGTATTTAAAACAATACGAGTAACGAAATGGCGCAACTGTTTAGTAGTTCATTAACACTTTATCGTGTATATATGTAAAAAGCAGATCAGGAAGAAGGAACAACGCTCGTGTGGCATGCAAAGCGCGTACATTTACTTTGCCAAGGCCTTGTAGCGGTTCACTATTCCGAGATTGACCTTTCGTGCACACGAATGCCTCCAAAACGTTTGAGAGATCCTTTCTGTTGACGAGCTGTTGACTCACGATTGACGCATTGCTATATCTCGCAGCGGCATATCAACAGTGAACGGTAAAACCATTAAAGATTCTCGTTTAAAATTTAAAACACGTTTGATATTTTTCTATTGATAAATTTGCGCGCGTTTTATCGTAAAAGTAATTGAATTTAAAAAATTCAGTAGGAAGCATAGCGATCCTATTTAAAACAGTCGGAAACGTATAGCTTGTTAATTAAACTTGCCAACTTTCGTACTTTTTTAATCAAAACTCGTAAAAGATGTAACATTCTTCAATTCTGGCGTATAATCACTTTCATCATCTCTCCTACGCGATTATCGCGGATTCGAAAATTTCCCTTCTGTTAATTAAATCGCCTCGTAGCTTCGTACACGTGCTGTGCGCAATTGTATCGCCTAAAGTCTCGTTCACAAAAGTAACGAGAGTATGCCCGCGTGCGAATCGCTCGGAACGCATTTAGATCGATGCATAGGCAACCTAAAGAACAAAGGCCGGATACGAGCGTTGTGCAACACAATGTTTATCCAGCCAATTATCTATGCTAGAACCAGAACGAGCATTTCACTTTTATTCGAATTGATTCACGAACCACTACCGCGATGAGGAACGCTACCACCTGTTACATGCGCCTATCTAACGCGCCGCGCTTGTATTACATTACTGCTGTCGAGCTACGTACACGCTATAACACGTTCTCAAATCGTAATACCGTGATAATAAAAAAAAAAAAATAATATAGCGAAACTATCCATGCGATGACATTCTAAAGACATTCTCTATAATAAACTTCTCTATAATAAATCTAGAATTTAAAATAATTAAGTTTGTGCACGCTTTTTAATGATAACAAAAATAGCGAACATAATATCATACATAGAATGTTTCAAATGTACGTGACAGTATGCAGAGGAAATTATACAAATTCGTATAGATAATAACGATTTGTATAATTATCAATTATTCACGGGAAAGTTGAAAGAGGAGAATCGTTTCTTGCCGTCCCGCAGACTCTTTGTCGCTCATCGGCGAGATATTTCTTCTCGACGATCGCGAACAAGTGCTACTAGTGATTCCTTGAGTGCGGCTGGCAAGTGCCTCTCGCTCTCATTTTCTCCGCTCCGAGACTTTCGCCAGTTACCGCACTCGCGCGCGCACGCGCGATTAGAAATCTCGCGCTTACTTTTGACGGTTTCTCGATATTATTTTAATCGCGGCGACGTAAGAAAAAAATTTGAAACGATCGATCGACGAGCAACGTCGGGGGAACTCGAGTGTTAGTCAGACGAGTCGCGGCGATTCGAGACAAAGCTGAGAGAAGCGACATTGAGAAAGGTCTCAAATCCATCCGGGTATACGGATAAGGCAACGACTAAGACTCGTTCTTGCTTCCAGGTTGAATCGAGAACCGAGTCGCGCGAGTTGCACGCTGCCTTCGAGAGCGCGCGTCGATCTCGCAGGGCATCGATCAATTTTCCTAAGCATTTTAGCACTCCCCTTCCTGCGGGCGGATAGCGTCTTGGTCGAGTCAATTTGTCACGGTTGTTTGAAAGTCGAGCTCGAATCAACGAATCAAGGCCGGCCAGAAACGCATATCGGTTTGCCAACTTTATTAGTCCTCTAACCGAACGAATTTTAAGGTCGCACCGATCCACGTGCCCATCGATCCGCGTGATTATTTTATTCCGCGCAGCTTCGCTTCCGCCGATATCCGACCGCGGAGATGAAACGATCGATTATCTCACGGCGAAACAAATTGCCCGCGGTTCGTTTATTTATCTTACGTACGCGAACAATGATAATTACCCGATGCGGGAACGTGAAAGCCTCGATTCTCGGAGTAATACGATTTATGTTACACGCGAGTACGAGGTTGCTTTCACAATTTTCCACACTCGTTAGGGAAATTATTTTCGAGGCTCGAGCTAGATAGGGATCCGAGAATTTTGCACCAACGAATCTGGTGTTGTAACTGGATTATACCAGTAGGGGGTCAGAGACTGTTCGTTACCGAATGGGCCAGTCGAAGTTGAAATGGCCCGCGTAATTCTACGAAATTGATCGAGAACTAAGAGATTCGATAGGTATCAATGGAAAGCGAGCACGAAGGCCACCGACGAAAGGTGATTAATTCGAGTAAACTTTTCGCAAGGAGTACATGGAATTTTAGCATCGTTCGATATCTTATCTACGTTTTTATCACCGTAGCGATGAGTAAAAACTACGCAGTCCATTTGGCGGGCTGTTCTCTTTCCCACGGAACGTTTTCAAAGCTGTTTTCGTTCGTGGGCTATGAACCGGGCGCAGAAAACCCTGGCCCGATCTCTGAGGGATTATAGAAACGCGAATATTTCACCGCGTTTTCTTTCCTCGAATGAAATCCACGCTCGAGCGAAAGTGTAATACCTCAAAGGCGGAAATATATCGTACCGTAGAAAGTATAAAACGCGGGGGAAACAATTACGTTTCGCTGACTGATTCAATCCAGTCTATCGAATCAACTTCACTGGTACAGATTTGCCGGTGTTCTGTCTTTTCTTTCCCCGTCAACGGTTTAACGGATTAAAGCGAAGGATCGGAGGATTGTACGAGGATAGATCCGACCTACCTAGATTACAATTGTCCTGCGCCTCTTCGCACCGGGAAACTACCCTGATTATTGCCCGGCCCGCCAACTGCACGCAAACAGCCGTGGCCACGTTCCTCTCTCCCTGCTCCTGCGAAATCTGTTGCACATCGTCACCATTGTACGCGGGCGGTCTCATCTCTTCTGCTTAATTACGTGCGTGGTGTGCGAAGGAAAATGCGTGTAGAACGAAACGAAAGCGGCGAACTTGCTACCGGTCTCCTTCACTGAATTCCTTGGATTGGTTTTTCCTAATCACTGTCGGACTTGTTGCACAGCGATCAAAGTACACGCTTCCACGGCTTCTTCCTCGTAGTATCGATAGCACCCTCGTTACTCTTCACTTCTTCTCTCCGCATCAAGAAACTATCATGTTTCGAGACGCAGCAGCCTTCGCTCGTGCACAGAGAACGGCTCTATTCGAACACACTCTTTTTCGAAACTGACCGCGTCCAAGGCGAATCCAGCGTCGTCGTCGCGATGCCTGTCCTCCGTGGCGTTTGCCGATGCGAAAGCGTTGGCCTGGAGAACGCGCCTCGACCGTCAAACGAACGACCGTCTGAGACGTTCTTTCGTTCTTTCGCGAAGTAGTTCTTTCGCGAAGCCGCGAGATTCCCGCAATTTTCCGTTTCTCCGCACCAGACGAACTCTTAGAAGGTGAGAGAAGGTGGGGAAGGGGAGGATAGTGGGGAACGATGAAAAGGTATCGTAACGAGAGCGTTTCAGGTGACGCTGCCTGGCACTGAAGTACAGAACTCCACGCGGTGCTATTTAAGCCTTCGTCGCGGCGTCTCCCACCAAAGATGCATCTCGGATCAGCTGACTACTTTGTTTCGACTCCCTCTCTTTGTTTGAAAACAACTGTAGGGGCCACTACGCATATATGCGCCAGCCAGGTGCACTCGGCCTGCAACCTGTCGAAATTGGCGTTGCGAACGACATTTTGCGAACGTCCCGCTCAAGGTTTCCACGATCGTGGCCAGTCTCGTCCGTTGCGAGAGCCTCCGTTGTTGACATTGTCCCCTCGACAATGGAGGGACGAGAGAGAGAGAGAGAGACGGCGGATCGAGAGATCGCTTCGCGGATCGATCGCCAGCGAGTTTTCCGGGTTACGCTCTTCTCAAGAGTCGAGAGCTACGTTAAACGCGTCATTGAAGCTTCCACGGTACAGAAATAGTCAGATAAATGCGACTACTCGAAGGTCTTTACGCACGAGACCAAGATGAAGGAAGTCGGACAAGAGCGCGAGCTTGACGGAAACAGGAAGGGATCCACGCGTGCAGAAGCGTAATAACTCGACGCAAAAGTTCTCGCGGAACGAGGATGACTCATCTAATTACACGTTCTATCGAGAATCAGGTTTGTCTGATCGCGTCCGCACTCGGAAGGCACCCAGATATCGTCTGTGTAAGTTTGGAAAGCGATCGTACGTTCGCGTGAACTTCCTACCCGGCATCGTTCGATCGCGAGCTTCCAAATTCTATTCATTTTTCGCGGCTCGGCTTCTTAATTAATCCAAAATTTCTTTCATTCATAATTCATGACACGGCGAGTATCGAAACGATATCGATCTTCAATGTTCTCTACAATGAACCGATATCTTATACGTACAAAATATTATCTCTATTATATACCGTGTAGAGTCGAAATTTATATTTAGCAGATATTAATCTGTAGAGAGAGAGAGAGAGAGAGAGAGAGAGAGAGAGGAAGAGAGAAAGCAGTAGACATACGTGAATGATAAGATTCAGAAGTTTAATATTTTTCAAACAATTGTACACGTTAAATAATGGTAATTTATTAGATTACCCATACGATTCTTATGCAATGGTACAAAAGCAAAGTTCCTTGAAAGTTCCTGGGGGGATCGTTCGATGGTAGATTACCTGAAAAGAAATTTTAAAACGGATTAAGAAATTATTATACAACCGTACGGACGGACGGTTCCTCGGTTGTCGTTACCGCGATATTTTATTATCTTTCCCTCTGTGTATACATATTCGAACGCCTGATTACATAAACGTGCAATTAGCGGCAGAGCTCGCTCGGTGAGGACGAGGAAGCGAACAACGAGGCCTATCGAAAACTGCTTTAGCCTCGAGACGTTCGCGTTTCACCCCTTTCGTCGCGGAAGCTTTGTTCGCCTCCGTTCACCTTTCGGTTCGTATACGCGAAATATTCGCTAAAAGCATCGCCGAAAACCAAGGTCGAAAATACGACGAACCGTTTGTTCGGCACGATGCCTACTGCGCCATCGCGGTCGCTCGTTATTGCCGTCCAGACACCCCGCGGCAGACTTTTCCAGTCGCGATGCTGTTTCGAATGTTTTTCTTCGTATTTCTTCCCGAACAATGCGATACACGCCGGACGTCGCGTAAATACCGCGAATAGAAATGACACACGTCGTAGAACGCGTGCAACCCTGCTCGATAACGGGAAAGTACGCGCGTTACCATTTTTGCGTCGATCATTGGAAAATTTCCTCGAATTATCGTTCTCGGACGAAATCGAGAGGCACGAATCCAACCGAAGAAACATTCCTAAAACGTAGCCCCAATTATTTTTTCATACTCTCGCGTATCCAACGTTTCCGTTCGCATGAATCGGGTCGAGGTACGAGATTTCTAATTAATCTCTTTTAAGTGACGGTTTAAAAAAGAGATTGCACAGGAGCACGTGCATCGTCGGTTCGTCGCGATAATAAACAGCCGGCACGAGCATCTGGAAGAACTGGCGAATATTGCCAGGGCACACTTTACAGACAAAAGAAAACATTGAGTGCGCGTGCACGGTTTTGGCTGACGTCGCGAAAACGGGAAACGATGTACGTACGTCCCGACTCGCTGAATAGCGTGTCTCTTTTTCTCGATAGAACCTCCCGTTCGTTCGATCCGATTCGTCTGTACGAAATCGAACATTCCTACTCAAATCTCAAAGTCTCAGAGGAGACTTCCACGCGTGGAAGAGAATGGAGGAGGGAAGTTTGTAGCCCTTGGGTGTCTCTAGCGATCCGAGCGGTATCGCAACAAACACGAGAGGGTACTTTGGCAGAATCGATGCCGTCTTTTCTTCTAAAACGGAGGACTTTGCTCTCCATTCATCGTAGTGCCCAGTGCCCAACAGGGATAAAATGTTTATACGATTCTTCGGTATGTTTGGCACGCGGCCAGAGGATACTGCGCGTGCATTTCATGGACGAGAATAGATTCGCGGACGAAAATCCCCCATGACTTCTCTGTCGTCGTGTTCGTATTGACTTTCGCATGGTCGCGCGAGGGGGTAAGAACTGCGAGATCGATGCACGCGGTCCGTGCACGTGTGTGCCCTCTCTCTCTCTCTCTCTCTCTCTCTCTCTCTCTCTCTCTCTCTCTTCCTTTCTTTCCCTCTCTGTACATGTACTTGTATACATATATATACATATATATATATACATACATGTATCGACGAGGACGATGTTCACAATCATCCAGTCGCCAACAAGTCCACTCTCCAAGCATTAAGGGAGGATCCTTGATCGATCCTCTGAGTCGCGAGCAACGAGAGTCTCTGTGTGGCGTACACGTACGATTGTCTTTTGTGCACGTCGATGACTTCGCGTTTCCAAAAACGATGCGCAATCTTATATCCGGTCGGGATTGCCGAGTTCTAAGTTTACGCCAACTGTGATCTGCCAACGCGTGACAGAAAGAAACATCATGTTCCACGAATAATTCCGCGCAACAAAAAGTTTCCTTAACGTGTTCGAAAGCCGTTTGTGCCCGCGCGCGGAGAGAGACGCGAGGAGACGCCGTGGAGGTCCCACCGAAATGTTTGTTAATCCGCGACCGAACCGAAGAAAGGGAATGGCACGCGTGCACGAATCGCAGGAGGAAAATTTTATATCGCGGGAGGCTATTTTTTCCACCGCTTTTACGACGCAATCTGGCTGGTGTTCGGTGATTATAGTCGCCCGGAAACCTTCGCAGAAACGTGTCCGTTCCGGCCGCGAACGTTGGCCCTGTAAAATCTTTCCGTTTGACGTAGATTCTTTGTGCGTTCTCGTTCATTACTGCGCCTTCTTTCTTTCCCCCGAGTATTTTCATATTTACCGAGAACTCTGACGTTTCGTCGCCATCAGCTATAGACACGAAGCTGCTCGATTAGTCGCGTAGAGAAAGTGTCGAACAGAATGGTTTAAGGGTTCTAACGAACTGACGCATTCTCAGTACGCGAGGCAACACGCTTTAGGGAAGTGACAACCCTCATTGGCTGTTGCCATTGTCGTTGTTGTTAAGTAGTACGATCAGAAACTATCAATGAACACTCGTTTAACAATCTATATTGATCTTTTTTTTTATATTCATTTTACATATTAACAATGAATCATGTAATATCTGATAAAGTCAAGAAGCACGCATTTGGTGTTATCTGTGGATGGAATTACTAGCGCATCGTGTATGTTTCATTCATAATCGTGCACGGGTAATATACGCGTTGGCATTCAATAAATCAGTGGCGAAATTCATGCGTTTCTTTGCAGCTGGCTTACAATCACTAAAACGCGATTCGGTGGAAAAGGAGTGTTTCAACTCTGACAATCGCTAATTTTAATCGTTTATATCAAAATGAATAATTATCTATTCCGCGAAGCTGTCGATTACTCTAATTACGCGTCTAATTGCCCGTTTACCTTACACCTATGTAAACTTGAAACGCTATTCTTCGCATTCTTGTTACCCTAATCGCTCTATAGCCCAGCTATTTACCTAAATCGATGAAAATACTCTAAGCGTAAACACGTCTGGTATACGTTGTACTCTGGTCTCTACAAGTATACATAGAATCTGTAAATACAAGTCTTAATATTTGGTGTTCTCTGGTAAACTATCAAGGTATCGCGATCAATTTTACGAGTATTATTTCAAGGCATATTAAAACACGAATATCGCTGCACGATTCAAAGAGAAATTTCGAAGCGCGTATATATAATATACTTAAAATCGTAGGCATACGTGTAACACAGATTTCGGAATGGAATTAAAACCGATCGAGATTTATCGATCGCCGCTAAGTTTAGATCAACGAGAGAGAAAGAGAGACAGAACGTGTATCGGTAATTTCGCCGCTTTCACCCGTAGAAGTTAGGCCCGTTAAGACTCCTTGTTGGTTTGAGATCGATCCAGTGTTTCCTGCGCGTGCTGCAAACCGGCGCAGTAATGCAAAAGTAAGACGCTCAGCGCTTGCACTCTTAGATCGCTTTGCGCGATCAATTTAATACTGTCCATTTCTCCGCCTTGCGATAATCCTAATCTTGAGGTAGTTTCCGCGTCGAGCGCAGTTTTCAGCTTTGCTATCTGCATCGAAAGAGGAAAATCGGTCGATTAAATTAGCTCCGCATCATTTTGGGTGAAATTGATCGTTGTATTTACCATAGCATTGATCTTCTCAACGCGTTCCTTTGGCTCCAGACACTTGTACAAAAACTTGCCGGTATCTTTGGCTCTGGACATAAGGCCATCGTCCAAATCCCCGGCTACGAGAGGAGCCGCGACGCTAGGTTCAGCACCCTCCAAGAGATCAGGGCTTATGCCCAATCCGCCGACCAACGAATTCTAAATATGTTTCAATAATTTCAGTTCAGATTTGTCCAAGTCAGACCGTTCTTGGTTTTTATCTTTTTTTCTATTCTTGATCCTAGAGAATGGATGTTACCTACCTCGATTGGTACGATAGTAAAAAGGTATAAAGAACATAATGCAACAAAAGCTTCACTTATCGCACGATAAAATGTTATGATACATAGTTATATAGTGTCAATACAACGGTATCTTATGTAACAAGCGTGGCACCTTCAGTGTACATCTGCATGTCTGTTATCCCAAAAAATACAATTAGTGCCATGAGCAGTGGAAAATAGTGTGATCATTTGCGATAGGTAAGAAAGAGAGAGAGGGAGAGAGAGAGAGAGAGAGAGAGAGAGAGAGAGAGAGAGAGAGAGAGAGAGAGAGAGAGAGTAGAAAGCTTAGACAGAGTATCAAAGATATATTGCACAAGAAAAGTGATCGCGAAGCGGATGAAACAGGTCAAGCTTCGGAATTATGATTAGTACCTTATCAATTAGAAGCGTGTTTGTTTGTTTTGTTATTTTTTTGTTAGTTACAATTGCTGGTACAAAGACATGGGCGAAGAACAGAAGTAGAGCAGAGAAGGCGGAAAATTGTGTGTTATTTTAATCAAAAATCGAACGGTTAATTGTTAATTGGTAGAGCAAATTTCTAAGCGTAATCCGAATAATCTCGAATAAATCTGATCCTTCTCCGTTCCAATAAAACAAATTTGTGTTATTAAATTCTACCTTGCGGGATGCACAGGGACTTGGGGGAAGACTTCTAGATGCCAGACCGGTACCGGAGGCCGGTGGGGCCAAGCAACTGGTACTTCCAGCCTTCTTCAGGCCCAACAGAGTGTTAGCTATACTAGCCTTCATGGCCATCATAGTTGCACCCTGATTAATCGATCAACGGATTTCAAATTTATTAATAATTTTACTTGCCCAATTGTAAGAACCGATAAAGTACTTGAAATGATACAACAGAAAAAATATAAATGAGAGGGAAGAAGAAACGGAAGAAGTAATCGCGACGTCGATCTCTCGATTCGGACGGTAACAAAGCTACTCGTTTACGAAATTTTACAAATACCGAACAGAGCAACCGAGAAGCAAAGGTCAAGGTGCAAATCCTACAAAAAACCTTCACCTTCCTATTATGCGATCATTTTTATTGCCAACAATAAAGTGAAAATCACACTTAACAGGTGTTATCCTATGTACAAAATACCAAGAATACTCTACGTGTTTTAAGTATACATTTAATTGCCCGGGAAAACTGCAATTCCTCAACTGCGGCATTGCATACTGTACAATCAGATACGACTAGTAAAGCGTAGATATGCATAATGATTGTGATATTTCTTTCTTTAAAAGTTCACTTTAACGACAATTGAATAAACTTTATCTTTCAAAATGAATGTACAATCGTTTCTCAGTAAAAATATAAATTATACATATGTATATGTATATGTATATATATGTATATATGTTACATACTTGATCAATTTCAATTCAGAAATTTTAAGACCTAAGTTATCTTAAATATAATTAATATCTGAATAAAAAGGTCACATTAGATCGTTACGGAAAGAATGCCAATCAAACTTCGTGTTTTTTAACGTTGTCACCTACGTCACTCGTTGCTACTTTAAAGTGCCATATTATAAATTGAAAAATTTTAGCGAGTTGGCAAATACCATATTTTCGAGTAATAAAAACTTTTACTACGTCTTGAGTACCTGTACATTATCTTCGCAACTGGTTAGAGAAATCTCTGGGCCCGATTCACCGATAAGAGTAGGCTCTATTTCATCAGCTTCTAACGCCATCGCTGTTATACTTTCAGCCCCGCATGTTCCCGACGCTTGACAGCGTACCTCGCACTTTTTGTGACACACCATTCCACAGTCCCTGCACTGTACCGCGTCCTTTAGCCAAATCTATAATAATAATAAATTACATATATATTTGTACGTTTCATTTAAAACGGCTGTCTAAAGAGGTAAATGATCGTGAGAACTCGAACCTTCTTTGTACAAAAATCGCAATGGGTTGCTCTATGAAAATGAGTTCGAATAAAATCGTGTATCTTCTTCTTAGCGATATCTTCGCTCGAAGGTGGTTGTGTTTTAACGGTTTCTGTACTCTCTTTTTTGCCCGAGTCGCTGGCGGTGTGCCGGTTCGGATAATTAGATTCCCATGCGTAAGACAATAAAATATCACCGTAACAAAGCGTCGGATCGAATCCTGAATAGTCTTGTAACTTTGGATGAACTGCAGCTAAAGAAGCTTGAATAAAAGAGCACGCGCGCATATGACAAGATTAATGGAAAGTAAATGAAAATGAAAAATACGAAAGATGATACTTACTACTATCTGGTGGCAATAATGCTTGGCATTTAAGATAATGACCAGTCGAAGACGTATAGCATTGCGCTAGAATTAATTTCATCGGAATGTTTATGTACCCTAATAGTTTGGCTGGAATCTCCCCTCCTCTTACACGACCCCATACACCTATGTTCAAATACTGAAGTTCCGAGTCGACTTGAAAAGTTCTAGTCTCCTCGAAAGTGATTAAAGAAGCATATTCTTTTTCTTTCGTGGTATAATATAAGTCCGACACGTTCGTTATATAACTGTCATCGTTGAAACAAAATTGAGAGTTACTCGATATTAACGATTGATTAGAAGTAGTTGAAATTTTTCTAGAGGGTGTAGTATCCGGCGTTTGAGCTGCTTCATCGATATGTGCACTACTTTTTCTTCTTCTAAAAAGTTTACTGCTTATTTCGATTTTATCAAGAATATCGTTCTCTGAATCTTTTAAATCTGAAAATTTAATTTGGCTTTCAAACTTTATTTTGCTTTCTTCCGTACTAGGCGTGTCTCCCTTATTCGATACGGAATCGGTTTTCAATGTTTTCCTATCTACTCCTCTGTCTCCTGAAAGTCTTTCACTATCCAGTTTCATACCAGCTTGCTTGTCCAGGTCTGCTTTGGAGTACTTCCTTTCGACCCTTATGATAAAACGCCTCTGCACAGCACTTTTTACAAATTTAGCTACTTGATTCATGTTGGATACTTTTTTACCGTCTACTGCTACTAAAATATCCCCCTTTTTCATCTCGGCAATTGCAGCGGGACTTCCAACTATTATAGTCTCCACTAGCACGCAAACATGACCTATCTCTGGCACAAATTCTTGCTTAAATACTACACCAAGTTGCTGAGAGCTGACTTTGCTAATAATTAAATCCAACACCATGTAAGGAACTCCAGTATACTGGGTTAAATATACCCAAGGTGTCGAGTCTATACTTATCGTACAATATATTTCAATTTGTGATCTATCCTCTGCATTAAGCATGTTAAGTCCAAGATTTAGTCTACTCACTTCCACTAAAAGTACTTCCAAGTAACCTGGTGTTAATTGCATATTGGCAACCTAGACAAACGTTTTCAAATATCTATAAAATATGTTACTTTTTAATTTCCATAACGTTCAAATAGGCAAGTGGTATATATACTTCGGATAAATCAACAGCTTCGTCGTTCAATCGGCGGAAGAATGGTTTGTAACGCAATTTATAACGAGGTAGTGTATGCTTCCTGCGCACAGCTCTCCGGATTTGTCCCGTAATCAAAGAAATGATTTGCGGTTGTAATTGACGACCTTGAAATTGAGACTGTACCTCCAGTTCAAGTATAGGATCTGAATAAAAGCTTAAGGACCAATGTGTGTACGGAACACGTGTAAATTGCAATCTGGCTCTTCCGCTAATACACTTTACTGGAAAAGTTTTCTTTATTTAATTCAATGTAAATACATTGAAACGCTGCACGTAGGATTGGATAAATTATGCAGAAACAAATATTTTGCAGTTGGTATACCTTGCAAAGCCATATAAGCAGTCTTTCCCAGTAGCATTTTAACATCTATCGATAATTGAAAATTTCCAGAATAATGTAAATCTAGAGATAAATCCAATGATTCCAGTAAACCTGTATCGGCATCTATTTTTGAATTTGCAACTTCCAAGCCTTTTATTATGGGAAATTGCGTGCCCAGATTTAAATCCCTTAACTGAAAATAAATGCGCATTATTGTTTGTACGACGGCACAGCAAATGTTCCGATTTCTTTTATTTTACCTGTACACTGTCCAACAATTTGGCAGTGGTAGACTGGGTCAATAGTTCTTTGAATTCATTATTTAATTTTCTGTACAACCAAAGGCGTACTCTCTCTGCGTTTTTAAGCTCGTTGAACAGAAATTGTAGCGTCAAGTTTATTGCCAGGTTCTCATTACCTTGGCACATATTCTGGCGCGATAAACTAGTGGAGTTTGTCTTTTCATCTTCTATGTTTTCAAGCAATTCCTTTGGTAATTCAGCCTTATTATGGTGGAATGATTTTTTTGGCAAACTTGCGGAAGGCGCTGCTTCCAAATACTTTTTGAACAAATAAAACTCCAGTGCGAGCGTACATATTATACCAAGCACGAATGTAATCACAGACACACAAATAAATTCAAGAATGTCCATATTAATAATTCATGTACAGGAAACTCGACGGTTTCCCAGATTAATGTGGAATACGTTTCACGCTGCTAGGAGTGAGAAATATACGGAAAAATTGTAAAAAACGGTCACCGTCTTGACGGAGTAAGTATGAAACAACAATCGTGTAAAAAAATATAAAATATATTCAAAACCTTCCCGATTAACACATTTCAGACGAATGTACACTAGCGACGTTTATTATACAAAATATTAGGAACTCCTATAATATCTAAGATTTTCGATCGATCATAAAAAAGTTATTGTTTTTCTAACGCTGTGTTACATTGTTGTGAATCACCCTCAATGTTTCACGGGTCAACAGTTATATGGAACACTTTCACTTGTCATTAAGATCATCGAAATTATGACATTTTCAGAGGGATATGCAAATAAATTATGCGGCCATTTAAAAAACGTCCGTGCTGTACATTATAGAAAATCTAATAACGCTGCCGGTTACAAGCAAAACCTATCATGACACTTTTCTATTGATCTCGGCAGCCATGTTAGTCCCAAACAAGCATGTCAATTTGACAGACCTCGCAGCTGTCAACGTAACATATTATAAACAGAAATATTTATGTTTTTACTTCCACAACTTTATTTCTTATACTAAATAAATCCATTTCAAACGTCACTACAGTTTTCAATTTATTATTCCTCGATCAATGTAATCATATACGAGCTATAAAGAAAATTCCTATCGTACTTATAATTACGTTTGTTATCATACCCAGCCGACACGGTAAATCACATAACGCTTGAAAAATGTCACAGGGCTGTCACCAGGACTACGCGTATTTAAATGATACCGCCTGCTAATGCCGTTCATTCATCGATTTTCTCACCAATGCCGTAGGCCGACATTTTTCCCATCCGCATTATATATTTCAATAGTTTTATTCGAATTTATTGTATATGTCAGTAGTTTTATTCTAATTTATTTTATATTTCCCGCTTTGGAGGTAAGAGAGAGAAAGATATATAGGAAAGCTATAGGAAAGAGTGAGACAGACGATACCGACCCTGCTGTAGAACCCGTGGCGCCATCTCTGTGAAAAGTGCTGAAACTGGTCGCTCAGCGGTACCGACAGCGAAGTAAACCACTGAAAACTACTAGCGCCATCTCTGCGGAAAGTACTGAAACTAATTACCGACTAGGTTCAGCGCTCCTCTAAGAGATGGCGCCAGTAGTTCTCAATAGTTTACTTCGCTGTCGGTACCGCTGAGCGACCAGTTTCAGCACTTTTTACAGAGATGGCGCCACGGGTTCTACGATAGACCCGGTATCATCTGTCTCACTCTTTCCTATAGCTTTCCTATATATCTTTCTCTCTCTTACCAGTGATTTGCTGTGTTGTTTGGTTAGTTATGAGAATTATTATTAAAGTAAACTTTATTATTAAAGTATAATTTACTCGTTAAACATACGACTATTAAATATAATTATTTGATAGTACACACGTCGGTATCATTACGTTATTACAACAGAACGACCTCATAAATAACGTGTATTGTTTTCTAGTAGCTGGTTGATTTGTTTTGTTATACTCGGCTACTGTATTTAATGAAACCGATGAAATAGAATAAAGGGAAAGTATATAGGTATAATTGTCCAAGGTTTACAAAAATTCTCGAATAAATTATTAAATAAAAATACAAAAAGGGGCGATATGTAGTGTGCTCTAGTACTACCATAGTTATAACCTAAATTCTGAATAAAGGAGATAGTAAAAAGTGTATCTTTCAAGTGAGAATCTTTACGTAAAACTATTAGATTATTAGTATTTGATACTATTGAAGCAAGACATGTTTTATCATGTGAGTTACTTTTATGTATTTACTGCTTAGTATAGTTAAAAAGCATTAGCTAAAATTATCTACTATACCTGTAACTTATAAAATCTTTTATTTCCATAGATATCATTAGAGCATGAAATTTTATTACACCCTAGATATTTTGGACCTCAGTTGTTAGATACCGTGAAGCAAAAATTATATACAGAAGTAGAAGGTACTTGTACAGGAAAGTAAGTTTGTTTATGATTATACTTAAACAAGTTAATTTAATCTGTATACAGACACGTAGTAATGCTTCCTGATATTTCAGATATGGTTTTGTAGTTGCTGTTACAACAATAGACAACATAGGTGCAGGAATTATACAGCCGGGACAAGGTTTCGTGGTATATCCGGTTAAATATAAGGCTATTGTATTTAGGCCGTTTAAAGGAGAAGTGTTAGATGCTATCGTAACACAAGTGAACAAGGTAAACATGTACTTTTAAGTGTTTACAATAGGATAATTTAATATATAATAATGTCAATAGGTTGGAATGTTTGCTGAAATAGGACCACTTTCGTGTTTCATATCACACCATGTAAGATGTTTCTGTACAAATGGTAATTTCATAACTGTAGAGTTTTTTAAACTGTACTAAATTTGTTTTGCTTTAGTCGATTCCAGCGGATATGCAATTTTGTCCAAATATAAATCCACCGTGCTACAAATCTAAGGAAGAGGTAGATATAAAAGATATGTACGATCAATTATATAAATTATAAATTATATTATAAATTGTAGGATGTAATTATTCAACCAGACGATGAAATAAGGTTAAAAATTGTTGGTACAAGAGTGGATGCAACAGGAATTGTTAGTATTTATAATTTTTGATTCTGTACACATACACGTATACTCCATATTAATGTTATATGTATATTTTTACAGTTCGCAATTGGTACATTAATGGATGATTTTCTAGGTAAATATTTACTTTACCTTTGCACTTGCTCCGGTAGTTATTTACAACTTAACTCGTGTTTAAAAAAATACTTTCTTTTGTAGGACTTGTATGTAACTGAATGCAACAAATGCATTGCTTACTTTTTAACGTGAGCTCTATCTTAAATAAAATATTCTTTATTTTTACGCAATAATGACATTTACATTTAATGGTATTCGAATAAATAAAAAAATATAATGCTGAAACTTGAATTACATACTCTAACTTGTATTTTCTCACTAAATACATATCTATTTGATCGTTAATAAACGGTTTATTTTAGCAGTTGTAAGCTTTGCTTATTGGAAAGAATAATTTACAGTATTGACGAATGTATTTAAAAAAAAAATACATTCGTCTTCGTTAACAGTAAACGATATAATTTAATCACAATGTAACAAACTTCTTAACGCTGTTCATTTATTTCTGAGTCAATTCATATTGCTGTAATCTGTTCGAAATAGTATTAAACATAATCATTTTTCGAGCACTAAATATCTATAATTTGCTATAATTACGCAAAGTATAAATATTTCTGCTATGATTTCATATCCACATGTAGCTCTACGATATATCTAAATATATCAAAACAGATGTAGTTCCATCATTTATCAGTTATTCTTTACCGAACGCAATAATTTAAAAAATTAATAAACTTACTTTATTCGAAGTAATTGAAGGTACTTTTTTAAATAGAATTTAACATAATGTAAATTTATATCTAATAAAGGAGCGAATAATGCTAATTTTGTTGTGATAGGTAATTTTTTTATTTTTGCCTGTACTTCTTGATCGGGCATCATTTTATCCACGATGTGCTTAAATATTTTTCCATCGTTATTAACATAAAACGTAGAGAAACCATCGTACCACCTATTAATAAATTTTACTTATTATTATTATGAAATATTATTAGCAGGATATTGAAAAAAGAAAGAAAATATCATAACTGTGATTACTTACGCCGATGTATTATCTATCTGCTCCCGAACATTCCAAATTTTAAATTTCCAAAATGTAAGGAATATACGCGTACCAGAGATACCAACTATACGCCAACGAACTTTAATAGTATTATCTTCTGGATGCATTGTCATTTTTAAAATATTTAATTTAACATAAGCAAATTTTAAATGGCCTATTAGTTTTAACCACATTATTTGCGAAAAGTAAGGATAAATACCACTGTAAAACAAATTTTGAATGTAATGGTTCATTTTTAATCAAATATGTTCGTTTATCACCTATACTTACACAGTTGTTTTCCCTCTAAAATTATTCACAAATATTAAATCGGGCGTGTATATCGTATAATTCATTTGAGTGATAAACAATAATGGCAACTGAAAAAAACACATATTGATATAATAAGATATCGTTATTAATTATTTATGTAACTATAGACAATTCTTTTTTATAATACGGAGACGTACATCTTCACGAAGGACATCAAATACAGTTTGCAATTGCGCATTGGGTGGTTTACCATCTTCCGAAGGTTGAATCTCATTTACATTTTGCACATTCTGAGAAATTGCTGAACAAAGAATGCTATCCTTTTCACGATTAGGTGAAACATTATCGAGTATCCTTTTTGCTGATGGTATTTTGCCTATCCCCGAAATTTTGGGACCCTTATTTTCAGAATTTGTTAGCGATTGTTCCCATCGTGTATTTTTGCTTAGCAAGTTTATATTTGTTACATCGGGAACAACGACATACAATGTCTGAACATTTGTTTGCCTTTGTTGCTGTAATTTCATGATTTGATGTTTAGTTCCATTATATTTTTTGTTTAATGCCTTAGGCCTTTTGATAATATTATTGACGTAGGCGACTGGTACATTTCGATTTAACAACAGGGCTACAGAATTCAAGTGTTTCGGTTTGTAATTTATCGTCGAGTTTACTGCTGTTTGTCTACCTAAAAACTATAATAAAAATGACATTGTTTTAAATATTATTATCTTATAAATATATCAATTATAATCTACTACGGTTGGTTATAATTAGAACAAGTATAAGACTTTCTATACTTGTAGATTGATACTATAAATTAAAGGATAAATTCTATAAAGAACTAATACATAAAACCGGCAGGTAGTCGAACTTGTACGGTTTAATCCTGTCGAGGGAATATTTCTGACAATTAAATGTTAATTTTAAAATGATTATTACATAAGTATATTGAGGTTAACTTGTTCCTTAAAACACTATGAATTTATGAAAGAAAAGTTCCCATACGACGATGCTCAAAAATACTGTATACAACTTGGAAACAGTCAATAATTTAAACAGAGAAATTCTCACTTTTACTTACTTCCTCTAAAAATAGCGACGATTTATCATGGTTTGGTAGTTGATACTTAATATTCGTTACTTGTCTCCGTGTATTTACAAAGGATGTAAATTTATTTGGAATAGTACGTAAAAAGGATGACATTTTCCTCTGAATGTTTTGCTTCATTGATTCATACTCGATATCCTTTAATTACACAAATAATACATAGGATAAAGTACAACTGTCGGCATTACCTTATCATCAGTCATACAAAGCAGCCTTCGGCAAATTCACACATGTTTCGGTTACATTTTCGGTTAGGTTTGATAGAATACGTTCGAGTTTTAAGAGAGGGCGGCGTGTTCCGTCCAGTGGGAAGATTTAAAATTTTCTTCGCACAAGAACACGCTCTCCGAAGTGTTACGAATAAAAAGTAGATTTCCGATTCATATGACAATCTCTTATTTATCTATTTATTTATATACACGTATTAACATTAAGCTGCATCTGTGATATACCGCGCTACGACATCAGACCAACAGAATGGTAATTATAGTAACGATGATAAAACTAATACGTTAATTTATTGCGATTTTTCCTGAAAGAAAAAACTGGATAAGATCAAATAAATACTAACGTATTACAGTGGCATTATACAATAGTTTACCGCAAGAATATTTCGCTTTTTCGCTTCGATGTATCAAAATAAATAATCTCAATATATGTGTGACAAAGTTGTGGATTTCAATCTTTAAAAGTACGAGCTTATTCTTTGTGTATTAAATGTTTACGAAATGCTAGTTCGTTAAGACACTATATCAATTAAAATTTATCGACCGTTTAATAAATCAAAAGATGATTTTTTAAAAATCTTTTGTTACAATTTACAACGCATTATTTTACCATGTAACAACGTGTCGTAATAGAAACTTCGCGTCACGTATCGCTCGCTTTAAAATCTCTTTGCAAGCGTTAATATGAGAATTTATATGCGACAAATTCAATGTTGAACCATGCTTTTACGCGTCTTACCAGAAGACAGCGCTGCTAATTACATAGCACGGTTAAGCGTTGCAACGTTAAAAAGAACGCGCTATATCGCTTCGTAAGCGACATCGACACCAATTCTGGTTACAGAGCCATTAAGAAATTCTTCAAGTTCATCGCGTTCTCTTTTCTCATCTTTTGAACGATGTAACGAACGTTTCTTCTTTCTCTCTGCCTTATCTGTTTTTTCCTTATCTTTCTCTTTATCCTTGGACTTTTTCTTTTTCTTCTTCTCCTTGTCTTCCGTCTGAAAGACGGAAAAAGATTTTTATTTCAAATTATGTACAATGTGATATCAAAGACATACCTTCTCTTTGTGCTTTTTCTTCTCTTTTAATACAGGACTACCACCATCAGAACTCATGTGACGTACACTAGTATTGTCGAGTAACTCTAAATGAACATTAGAACTTGTTACGCTAACGTCTAAACTTTTATCGCTCAACTCTAATCTGTCTTTTCTCGTGCTATTACTGCTTACATCTTCACCACCTTCGGGACTTTGTCTCCATTTCGAATCACGTCGAAGCCAGCTATCAAATGCATCTGAATTCATTTCTTGTTGTTCATTTACATCATAATTGTTCGATATTTGTAATTCTTGGTCTATAGACGAAATAGAATCACGTTTCATGATCTGCCGTAGTTTCTCGGAATTTAACTCTGTGTTCGATTGTGTTTCACGTTTATGTTTCTGTTTGCTTAACGGATTCTTAGCCAATTTAGGTTGAATCGGAGGCGTTGCTTCATCGGCTGATGATAAATCATCCTCATAACCGGCGACCAAAGGATTCGCCGTCTCGGTGTCACTGTACAATGATGCGACGAATAAGAATTTCAATGAAAATCTAGTATAACTGTAACGTACCTTTCCGAATCCAGTTCGTCCTGTTGCACTTTTTGCGGTGAAACTTGGCTATTGTCTTCTAAGAATGATCGATCCAAGAGTCCATCGTCTGGCACAAAGTCTTCGACGCTGGTTAACGGTACACTCGTATTCGTGCTGTTTATATGTATCACTCTGTCCACTTCATCTTCCCTTTTGTTACCAAATATCTTTGACATAAGCGATTGCGGTTTAGTGCTTAGTGAATCTCGTCTATCGGAATTCTCATTTAAAAGTTCAGCCGCCTTCGATTCTGTCTTTGAAATGTTTTGCATAGTGGGCAATGTTGTCGCGACCGGTGGGATTTTAACAGGAACTGCTTGACTTTCCGGAGTATTTAGAAAATTTTCCCTCTTTGGTAGTGATTTCAAATCTGCAGTTTTCACTGGAATAGGAGTTCCACCTCCGATAGGTCCAGGCATGGACACCGATCTCTTCACTTCAGCGTTTATATTTGTATTGCCACTGGAAGACAATATATTATGATTGCTCAAAGACGATGTAACATTCGGGACTAGAATACTGGCAGAGACAGAGTCGGCTAGCGCTCTTCTTCTGTTAACAAGATTATCCAAAAATTTATTATAATTCGCATCGTCGCTATCCTGAAAGAGATCAAGTTCTTGAATCGTTAAACGTGTCTCTTCTTCATTGGTGTCAAGCTGTTTCAATAATGTTTCTCTTTGTAATTGAAGGAAAGGTAGATTGAAAAATTTGTGCAGAAGTTTTAATCCAAAGCCATTTCTCATTGACGATTCCGCGTATCTTACCTATAAAAAAGGAGACAAAATAGAGCGTTATAAACACGCTTCTTTAATCACGTGGTAACTGATAATAGCAACAAATTTACTTGCGCTGTTCTTTCATGTAACGAATCGATAAAATATGTTACATGATCGGACGTGACCGTTCTATGATGTGCCATATCGCAATGATTCCCTAAAACGATAACTGGGATATGGCTGGGAATTTTTGGTAGTTCCCTTTGTACGTAATCAAATGTCCAAGGTTTTGTAATATCCATCATAATTATAACGCCGTTGGTCCCTTTATAAACATCTAGAAACTCTGCGTCTAAAGCAGGCTCCTCGATAATATTTTCTGTCTGCGAATTATCCATTTTTAAACCTTCCAACTTTTTTCTACGTCGACCTTTATCTACAACATCCCAAACTTCAACTTTAACGATATCATCGGTAGCTTTATAATTCCATTGTATACTGGTTACTTGTATCTCCTCTGTCGGTATATATTCCTCTATAAACTTTTGGCCTTGAAGTCTATGAAATAGACAGGTTTTTCCTACATTTCTGTCACCTTTTACAATAATCTTCACTAAAAATAAAACCACCATTAATCAGAGCTTAGTACTTTTTTTACCAAAATTGTGTCAAACTATATTTACTATTATATTGCACGCCCTTGGCAAATTTTCTTTGTAACGTTGTCGGCATCGATTGATGAGCTGGTCTTGGAGATACGTTACCAACTCCATCCGATTTTCCAGCTAATCTTTTAAACGCAGAAAACATTGTACGCTTCCCTTTTCAACTAAACCGATAATAATTCCGATAAGGATTTTCCCTTATTAATCTTATAACGGATATCTAGACAAAAGAATACAAGGAGATATAAAATGCACGTTCAAAAGTTTACATATATATACGCATACATATCTATATATACGGATAAAAAGATCTGTATAATTTAACTTTATAAAATCATTAAAATAACAAAATATATTGGTTAAATTAAAATCAATATTTTTTTGTGTAATAATCCAAATGTTATAGAGTATAACGCGAGTGATTTATTGATTAGATATTATTCGAATCGAAAATATATCTCCTTACCACATGTTATTTTCAATTTTTTGGGGGGGAACACGAATTTATTTTTATCAGACAACCGAATAAGATGATAAAATTTAAGCAGCTGTCACTTGGTAGGTGTATAGGTAGCTACCTCGAGAGCATGGAATCGTTCCGCACACAAACATAAATACAAATCTATGTGAAATGGTAGTTGACTGCCATCTTTTATGATAACAGAAAGGAAATGAGAACGCTCGTGCTCCGGATTTCGTTGTCCCGGGGAAAGTGCTGCACCAAGTGGTAATTTCGAACGAAAGTAGGGATCTACCGCGTTTTCGTTCCACTCTAGCGTGTACAACAACCATTTTTAATGTCACGCGCAACGTTACCGACACAAAATACTTAAATCTTTCTTTTAGATACTAAAATTATTTATTATAAATCGTACACTGTTACCGTGTTATATACAATTATAAATAGACGATACAAGGAAACATCTATTCACGAAACTCCTTCTACGGTAGCTTGGTAAAGTAATGGTTTCAAATTTTCTTGTATCAAAGTATGTTTTTCTCCATGTGTTATCGTTAGTATCGCGCTAGCTTTTTTTATCACTTCTAGAGCTTGTTTTGGCTTTTCCAAATGTAACTGAATTTTCGCTATCATTAAATACAGTATCCCAGTCAACGGATGAATTTCTCCGTAATATGTTCTGAAACATAAGATATGATCGATAAGATGCATCGCCTCCCGTTTGTTAACTTTATAACTGTAAAAATAATTCCTTTCTTACAAGTAACCATTGATAAGTCTTTTAGCGTAGGATTCAGCTTCCTCCCAATGTTGCAAGCTCACAGACGAATCGAAAGCTGTTTGTAATGTTTGCACGTGCTGTACGTTCAGAGAATGCAATATACCTTCTTGTCTTTTGAGGCACATCTTACTTACATCTAGATCTGTTATTATATGCTCACTTGTAAGGGAAACGATACGTCTTGCGTCAAATTAAACGAAATTACTCATTATTCATAAAAAGGATACAAGCAATATTCTTCATGTTTTGTAAATGGTGCGCAGTAAAATCAGATACTTCGTCGAAAGTCTCTCTAAACTTCTCTGGGAATTTTGTATTACAACTTTCGCATGCGCCCGCATCAGGACAGCAAGGGTACGTACAAAATTTATTCGGGCAAGCTGCCGCTTCCGCCAGCGGTTCTGGTTCTTCGCATTTTTTACAGTCACACCAAAAGTAATAGGAATTTTGTAGTTCCGTACGTCTGTCCTTTGTTGTTTTAAGTATGTCAATGTACGATATCCTTATCTACACGTGTTTAGTCAGAATTACAACATTCCTCTTTAAACAATGTTTTGTTGTCAACAGAAGCTTTACTTCGATATCATGGGAAAAGTAGAAAATAATTACAAGACTTGCCTGAGACCAATCTAAACAAGGAATATCTTCTACCGTTCTAATAATTATAGTGGTTCCTTCGAAAGTGGCTACAGTGTTGGGCTTGCAACTATGATCAATCACAGAAGGTCCCAAATAAATGCCAACACCTATACTATTCATATCCAAATCAAATATATTAAAAGAGTTAATACAAATTCTACCATAAATACCAATTAATTCGGCGGAATTTGGCATAGGTGTATCCGCTAGAAATTCAAATAAAACAGCACATAAACACATGAAATGTTCCATTTTTTTCTCATCTTTCTTTATATCAGAATAATCTGAAAAGATAATAACACGCATAAGTTAAGAACGTATCATTAATACATGACTACTCTGTTAGACTAAAGTAAAACTTACGAGACATTAAGTCCTTAAATTTTCTGTAACTGGTTTCGCTATAATATCCTACTTCTTCGCCTCCACCTTGACTTAGTTTTACAATTATACGTGCCATAAGCCGAGCTACATCCGGTATGACTTTTGGTGAAATTCTTTTTAAATTTTGACATTCTTTACTGTGCACGGGCCAGGAGTTCTGTTGACAAGTGCGATTACAATAATAAACGTAGCGACAGGCGGAGCATCTAAAGATTTTCCCACTGAAAGAAATGCCGATTTAACAATGTATTATATTTTTAATCACCATAACAATGTGTAGTTAAATATACCTTTTGAAACAATAATCACAGCGATCGGTTCTATATTTTGAACTAAGAATATAAGCAAATGGTTTAACGGTAAAAATAGTAGTGCCTTTTTTTATGAAATTCTCATTTTTACTCATCTTTAAAGTGAACAGCTATTTTTATTGGTATAACGTACCAATTACTAATTAAAACGCATAATTTCTGTATAATTCAGTAGAAGAAGATATAGAAACGTATAAACGTAAAGAATGAGCGTAACCTAAAAGTTTTAACTAATACCGATTGAACGTTTCAATGACTAAATAATTCATGCAATGATTAAGTAATTAAAAAACAATACATCAATAATACGGATCAATAATGAATTCGTTCAACAATGTATCCAATAAACACAGGACTCAGTTGAAAACAATGAACGATGCAAGAAAATTGTAGTACATATGTATGCGCTTGCAAATACAATAATTTTATTAGTATACATATACGTATAAGTAAATACCTTTGTAAACAATAATCGCATCTCTCGTTGCGGTATAAAGATCGTAAAACATAAGCGAACGGCTTTGCAGTTAAAATAGTTGTTCCCTTGGCAACGGATTGCCGCTTATATCCATTTTGTATCCTCATTATCGTTGAAAAATATATTGTTTGTTTAAAAGAAATTTTTAATATTTATCGTCTATATACATGTATACATGTAGCGCGTTAAATAAGAGAACATATTGATTGTCAAATAATCCAACTCGTTTACGATTTCGATCGTGTGAATTCACTTGTAAACTATTTTCAGATCGGTTTATTTTAGTAAACAGCTTATTATTAGCTGAATCTAAATATGGTAATTAGTAATTATCAGTCGATAAGTAACGATTAAAAAAAAATGAACATCGAAAGCGGAAGTTTGATATGAAATATTTCTTTATTTACAATAATTTAATCGTATAAAAATCTCGAAAATTTAATATCTTCCTTATCGTGTCTTCTATAAAGTTACGAAGGAGGGAAAGTAACTTAATTGTAATTATATATGGAAGAATACATTGACGTTTAAAATCGTGCATGTACGTCCGCGACTAGGACTCCAGATATTAAAAACAGAGAAAATTAAAAACACACAGAAAAAATATATTTTGTTTTCCTTGATAAATGTAGTGTCGTATGTACAATGCCATTATTGATAATATAAATTAGTCTTGGAGTTGCTTACTTTTTTTTTCTTCCTTAACGGTAGCTATTTTCAAAGTTTTTCATATTTCGTTTTTTTCTTTTTTCATTTATAGTTCCATGTATTTTAATATGCGATTTAAAGTACACAATTTAAACTCTAACAATTCCTTTACCCAAATTGAATAATTCAAAGTGAACGTATGTTACAGCTTTTTTGTCCAACAAATAATAAACTTATTATACACTTGATTGAGCATATAAAGGAACAGGAATGGGAGACTGCTTTTACTTAATGATCATGACAATGTAATGATTCACAATCGTGTGATACCATGACATCTACCATTCTTTTTTATGTTCATCCATCGACACACCACCGGGACCTAAGGAGACTATCATTAGGAGGCCACCGATCACTGATAATGTCTGCGAAAAATATCAATTATATTCAAGTTAAAGTTATGAAATTAAAAAGCAAGATATCCGATGTATTTAGAAGATTACCTGAAAGAAGTCATATTTAAGGAAGTCCCTAAGTGCTTTATACTCTGGAATGGTCCACCATGCGTTGTGATAAAGATTCAGAGCTGATAATAGTAGCACAAGTAACAATGCGCTCAGCTTAGTTTTGTATCCAATGGTTACTAATACCATTAAACTACTTCCAAGAATGTCTTGCATGATTTGAAGAAACGATATTTCAAAACGTATCAGTGTTAAAAACATAAATGCTAATAAAATTCTGCCGGCCAATTGCAACAGGTTTTTAGGCTTATTATCTCCAAGACTTGGTACGCCGGCGAATAACGATCGTCCTTCTACTCTTGATTCTGCTAGAACTAGCAGAAGCGCGCCTATCAATGCCAGATTTCTAAATAGAAATGTTATGTCCCAAAAAATGTTGTAGGCTAATGTCTGCAGTACTACTATGAAGAACAAAATTCCACAAGCAATGCTGACTTTCCATCTTCCGATAACCATCACACAGCCACCAAGCTGGCCGATCAAATTAATCAAGACGAACATTGTGGCCAAGAAAGCGCCACAGTTCCAACTATTATTCATGAATTCTTTCTGTTCTGACCATTGAAACCACATTCTTAATCCATCTTCTAGAAATGTGGCTATGAGGCATAATCTCGCAAGGGTTGGCAATATATGTTTTCCATTACGGATTACCTGTTAGTATAAAAGGCCAAAAGGTTATACATATAATTGATTTGTGGTAACGAAAAATAAATAAATGTGTGCCTTAAAGAACGATAATAGCAGAGAAAATTGTTCTATAAATAGAAAAGTGATAACAGACGATAGAAATTGATATTCCTGTAGATACGTTTCTAATCTTTATTAATCCAAATCATTTAGTAAATTGAGCTGGAAAAAGATTTTCGTGATGTATTGAACCGAGTGGGACATTGACATTCGTAACATACATTTCTCCCTTAAAGCATAACCTTTAACTTTTTAGCGTGGAGAGAGCTGAGGAAGAGAGTTTACAATATTCTTAAATAATAGAATAGTACTGTTTTGATGAAAAATTAGGGGAGAAAGAGATTCGAATCGAAATATGCGAATGTATGTAGGAATCGTGTCACGATGACGTTGACAGGAGTACACCTGTGCTCCTACAGGATTTCTGCTGATCTTCTGTTACGAGTTACGTCGCGAGAACAGAGTTATTCGCGAAGCAAAATAAATCGAGCATGATAGCTTATTAATTCACCTGGTCGGCGATTTCTTCCGCTTTTGAGACCACTTCCTGTGAGATCAGCATCTTGTTTTATTTAAAAATCAAAAAATACCCATACACTAACATATACACACGTGCGCGCACGCAAGTGATACCGATAGAAAAGAGAGAAGAATAAACAAGGACAGAGGAAGGAAGAGCGAGAGGGGGGAATTGGAGAAACGCGGAACGGGTAAGCACAGTGCTCGACACGACTGTGTGAGCGGTATTCACGCGACGCTTCCAAATGATGTGGAGATCGAGGTACGCGTCACTTCCGGCATACGTGGTCGAACAACTTGTTCCATGATCTTTTGTCGACGGTACAAAGATCGTATACTCAAATTCTATACTTTTTACCTTTCATTACTTTCAACTAATCTCCTCTTCTGCCTCTCCTACTTTCTTATTTCTTTCCTTTCTTTCTTTCTTTCCTTTCACTCTTTACTTTTCTTTATAATTTCTTCTTTTTTATATACTATATCATGCTATCGGCGATAACATGTAATTGTGCAATCAATTTCAATGATAACAAATTGTTAAATAACTACATCAATGATCTACCGTTATCGTTAAAAGTCAATGGAAATAAACGATATAATTCGTTGAAATACTCCACTTTAACTTACCGTACGATTATAATTTGACTAATATTTTCATATTTACAATTTTCCATTGTAGTTTGTCAACTCTGTTCTACGTATACTCGTGTAATTGTTATTTCTTTGCAGCTGAGAATATTTTATGTCGTGGAATTATAAAGTTCGCGCGCATTTGTAAGTGGAAAGTATAGTTGCTATCGTGAAGAGATTGTAAGTAGGTATAGGTAAAAATAAGTAGCCTTCGAGGAGACATATTAACGTATACATTACAAATATCATTACCATATCGTCGCAGATATTATTAAAAATTGAACGTATCTGGTAACGAAGGATTTGAGATTTCACAGTTAGAAATGAGCCATAAAAATTCTAGTGCTGTCGAAGCGCCATTTTGTATCCACGCGTCGACTCGTGAAACTAAGTATGCGGTACTTGTCAAACGTATGATACGCGGTTTTCGCTGTTTTACGTTATGTAAAAATATGTGAAACATGGATAAAGTTATTAAAGTACTGAGACAATGAAAATACTATTCATCTTCCAAGATACTAGAACGTTTGATACAAACTTTCCATGCGTTTCGAAGAAAATGTATATATCCTTATAAAAAAAACATTACTCTTAAGGTTTACCTTTTCCATATCGTTCAAATGTTTATAACTACCGTTTTCATGATCGATCAATATTACAGTTTCTTGCGATTCGTTTGAACAAAGGTAATAAAAAATATAATTTGTACGACTAGAGCATGTTTCATGTTTAAATATGTTTTTTTGGAGGTTCCACATTTTTGTATACATTGAGGACACGTATTTGTACGTCTAGGCAAGTTTGCATTTCAGTTTCTAATGATTAATTTTTCTAAGGGAGAGTATGCGTTTTTATTTTAGAATTTGGTAGACATTTTAATTTAATATTTGTTATACGCTTTTATATTACGAATGATAAAATAAATGAATTGTATCTGCAAGTATGTGCCGTAGCTTTATTATGCATTCCAGAGTGATCGGCATGGCACAAGAAGCTACTAATAAATTAATTAGAGAGGATTTTGATGCTGGTCCTTCGAGTTACGATGAAATTGTTCCTGGTTTATTTCTTGGGAATCTAACAGCTGCTACCGATATCGACTGGTTAAAAGAGGCTAAAATAAGTTATATACTTACAGTAGATTCCTGTCCCATTCCTAGAAAGATCCAAGAGTTTTTACCCAATTTGACCGTTAAATATATTCAGATAACCGATATGCCACGCGAAGATCTTCTGACACATTTTGAAGACTCTTACGAGTTTATAGATCATGCTCTACAGTTAAATAACAAAATTTTAGTACACTGTTATTTTGGTGTCTCTAGATCAGCTACAATTGTTATCGCGTATTTAATGAAGAAACGTAGGAAAAGTTTCTGCGATACATTTGAAGCTGTGAAGGAAAAGAGACGCTTTGTTGGGCCAAACGCTGGATTTTTGGCGCAGTTAAAACTCTACGAAGAAATGGGCTTTGGAATAGACAATACTAATATACAATTTAAAATGTATAGGCTACAAATAGCAGCGGATAAGGTACGTAAAGCAAAAATTTTGCCACAGAATTGCGCAGAATTGATAAAACCAGATCCAGCTCTGGCCACTGTACGTCCAGAGCCAACAGTTTACCGTTGTAAAAAGTGTCGCAGAATTGTAGCCAGCGCTAGCAATATTTTGCCGCACATGCCAAAGGAGAAACAAATCTGGAGACATATAAGTACGAGAAAAACTTCGAAACAAACAAAAACGTTACGCGAGCCCTTAGAACCGGTTGAGAAAGAAGAGCAACAACCAGCAGAATTTTGTACGAAAATATTATTCGTGGAGCCACTGGCTTGGATGCCCGATATAACGCACAATGTTGAAGGAAAGCTGAATTGTCCTAAATGCAATACGAAACTAGGTTCCTTCAGTTGGATAGCAGGCAGTCAATGTCCATGCGGCAGCAAAATAGCGCCTGCTTTTTATTTGGTTCCTTCGAAAGTGGATTGGAGCAACGCCGTACAAAATGTACAAGTAACTGTATAGTATTAAAAAATGTATCTTTATATTTAAGAATTTTTGGACGGATGATTAGTACGTAAGCGGTCAGTTTTTGAATCTTTTTACGTGGGTTTTAGCTCGTCTAGTGTTATGACGGATATATAATGTACACGTGACCAATATACTTTTACGATATTGCTATTCTAATTTCGTGCCAATATTCATATATTATACGTGAACGAGTAATCATAATCATTTTACGACCGTAACTTATCCTTTCTTCCATAGTTCGATCTCTATATTCGTACGTATTCCTTTTCTCTATAATACAATAACTTTGTAGATTAACGTACTATTTTCTGTATAGATATTCTGTATCAACAAGATAATACATATACGATTTTTATCATTTATTAAGCTATTTTAATTCTACAAAATAACGTTGCCAGTTATTTTCGTTACCCTGTGTTTGACACTTAAACCGTAACTTTTATGCCATCATCGTGTCCGATTGATTGGTCCTTTGTTTTTTTACTACTTTAAGTTGTCTGAAGTATCTTATACGATACAGGTGAAAGCTTTGGTATTTCATATGTTCGTAATTGAGAAACGTTATTGTCGAGATACGATTCTGTTACTTAGAAAGAGAGAAAAAGAGAAAGAGAGAGAGAGAAAATTACATGCTCGCATGCATAGTAGAGTACGCGGTTCCGTACGGGTGCGTTCGAAATCGTAATGCATTTATACTGTTCATCGCAGATCCTTCGAGACCTCCGTGAATTTCTGTCTGATGATACGGTGGAAGATTCACGTTTCCCAAATTGCCGTTGATAAATCCATGGCAGGTGCTCGTTGGCATAGAAGCGTAGTGCTGCGACGATCTCCAGTAATCGCTGTAGGGGTACTGAGCTACTTGAGACGGTGTCTGCAAGTTCTCCGGGTTACTTTCTTGGGTGTGCGTTATCCTGATGGGTCGCAAAGGTAATGTTGTTTCCGTTTCTCTGTTTGAGGGAATGCCTCGATTAACGGCAGAACTTCTTTCATTCCGGCGAAATTTGGCGCGTCTATTTTGAAACCATACCTGCGAGCAAAATTTTTCGACATGTTCACTCTTGTTCGCCGATCGGACGGAATTTACATTGGTTTATAATTTTGTTCAGCCTATAACTAAAAGAATTAAGTGTGTATTCGTGGCAAGCTGAATCCGTTGAACGGAGGGAGACGGAAGAAGAAGAAGAAGAAGAAGAAGAAGAAACGAATGGACGTAAGAAGGGATGCGACAAGCGAAGATGGGACAGCGCGACGGCTCCTGGCAGCCGTACAGTCCTCAGACAGACGAATAGACAGACATCGGATGGGAGACGCGGGGCGTAGCGGCAACACCAGTAGTGGACGGATCGACACGAGCAACGAAAAGCGTGCTTTCTGCACAGCCGTGTAAGAGACACCGCACACGTGGTATCGTACGCGTACGATGCGTCCGCCTCGTATGCCAAGCGCAGATGCTGCTGGAACGGCGCAACTATCCTGCCAAGCTAATCATAGCTTCTTGCCCCTGACAACCTGTCTCCTCTGATTTTCTGCCTAGCCATCCGCGACCTCCACCCTCCTCCTTCTTCTTCTTCTTTCTCTTCCACTTCCTCTTCTCCCTCTTCTTCTTCCCTTCTTCTTCATCTTTTCTCTCCTAACGCTACTAGTCACCATAATCCTGAGAAACACATGTGAACTTGGCCCGTCGGCGACGCGATACTTTTTCTGACGGACATTCCTATCTTTTGCGAAATAAAAATCGCATCTTCGAATGTCCGTTGCGCATTCGGTAGGCAATTTTTCAAATACTCGTTTCAGAAAGATGAAAGATGTTGCGATATATTACCTGTACTCTGGCTTCCGACAAAGATACTCGCGTAGCTAGTTCTTCCCGAACGAAAGCGTCCGGATAATGCGTCCTCTCGAACACCCTTTCCAACGCGGCTAATTGTTGCGCCGAAAATGTCGTTCTACTCCTTCTTGGCCTTCTATTCGCAGCCGCCGTGGAACTTTCATTGCACTCTGCGAAACATATATTATTCGTGACAATCGCGTGAGAGAAAGCAAAAATCCGAGTAAAAATATTCCGAGGTGCCGTTCGCGAGAAAGAATGAACGGTTCCGAAAGAAAAGAAAAGGTCAAAGAAGAGAAGAGCAGCACACAGGCGTGGCTATTTCTGAATGACTCCACTGTGTTTGAGCATTCATCAAAGCGGCATAACGCGAACAGCATGACTGGAAACGCGTGATTTCGATGAAATCAAACTCCTCGGACGGATCGTGGATTAACCGTGGAAACGCATCGAGCAGTGCGCCTCTACTGATTCCGATTATTCCGCCTCCCTGCGGACCGCGTAAACTCGAATCGTCCTCGAGATCCATCAACACCCGACAATTATTACAACCATTACGAAAATTTAATTCATTCTCAGGATTCTTCTTTCTTACCTAACGAATGAGTTCGCGTCGACAAAAGCCGCGAGACCGTGAAATCCTGCGGCGTATGAGGATTTCTGGCTTGCGATATTGTCACTTCGTTGTTTCCCTCTTGTTCCGAATTGGCGCACAACATTGTTCCTCTTTCGTTTAAAAGATAAATTTCACAACAACAGAAAAATTCCACGACTCGAGTCTCACGCAAATCGTCCCAGATGATTACTAATTAATTAATGCACGGAAAACGATAAAACTGTTCGTCGAAACGAAACAATTATTTACGAGCGGCAAAGATATACGAGCAGGCTTTTTCACGCGCAATTTACTTCCGAAAATCTTAATTGAAGCATTTCCGAGGTGAAGCGTGACGGAGCAATTAAGGCCTCCTGCCACGTGCCAACCGAGTACTGTTCAATGTTTACAAGCCTTCCGAGCTTTTCAAGAACGTTTCATTCTTTTTTCAAATACATTATTTTAATAGTCGGATAGAAAGCACTCGTTTCATTTGGTCGGAAATAATTCAAGATATCGAACGATTGGCATCTTTTAATTCCCCGTGTCGAAAGTCTCGCTGCATGTATGCTCGAATGCGATCGATTGCGACATCTTTCAATTATTAAGGGTCTCGCGAGGAAGAGTTGCTCGGGTCAACGCGTACCTCTCCGTTTCCCGCATCCTACCCTAATTAGGAACGTGTAAATTAGATAGGGTGAAAACGACCGTGTTGCTCCAATTATCGTATTATCCTATACGAACATCGATTCGTTTTATTAATCGACTCTTTGCGTTTAGGATACTATTTCTCTGTAATTCTCTCCCTCCTTCTCTCTTTCACTCTTTCTTCTACGAATTCCTGGCATTAAATCTCGGTGATCGATCGCATGGCATGAAAAATTCTTCTTCGTAGGATCCTATGCAGCGTAGTTAACGTCTCCGAGCAAACGGGACGCAATGAATCCGGTTTACCATCCAAGAAAGCCTCCGCAACGGGCACTTTGCACAGAAAAGTCTGTTTCAATGGTAACGACCCAACGGTATCGTTCGTTTCTTCTTATTAATCCTTCCGAATCGATCAACGTTATCTCGGCTGCGATGATCACTCACTAGAAAATGAACGTTCCCTCGTAATTTCGTAGCTCGTTGTATCAGGCTCGCGTGTAAATCACAACTGATCGATCGATTTCGCCGAACGATCATTTTCTGAAACCGTGAAACGAAGCCATCGTATTAGTTGGTGCGGCGAGATGCCAACTGACTTGGCCGAGTTAAAACGTACTTGAAGATCCTCCTCAGTCTTCTCGTTTCAGTCTCTCTTCTCCTCTCTCTCTTTCTCTCTCTCTCTCTTTTCTTCTCTTGTCCTCTCTGGCTTTCGTTCTGTCTTTCACACAGGGAGACACGCACGCAGGAGAGGAGAGAAATAGAGCATTTTAAGAGTAGGTGGAGATTTGCTCGGCAAGCTCCACCTTCATTAGAAGCTCATTGGTTTCTAAACGATAGCACGGCGTTCTGCCGTTTTCTGGATGTAACTCTTCGCATAGAGTGGAGCGCGCCCTGTGGATTGTCCACAAATTTTATTACCGTTCCATTAATATCTTTGTTCTTTTTCACTTTAGTTTAGTTGGTCGTATCGTTTTCCTACGTAATGCGCGCGTGTTCTCGATTGAATAGAGATCGTCGATACGTAGAATATGTTTCGGGTTAGAATAAGAGAAGAAACGGGAGGCGCCGGCGTCACGGTGGTTTCGATTTTCAGGGACACGTTGAACCACGGTTCTTTATGCGCCGGAACATTGGTCCTCTTCATAGTCGCGGCTTGGCTCTCGTTACACAACAGTGTCGAGTAACGATTTCGCCTTAAAACGAGCCTCCGATACTTACTCTTACGTATATACATAGACATCAAGTTTCCTACTTTTTGCAGTATCCGTTCCAATAAATCGAATCGTGTCGTTCGACGGTGGAACAAGTGGTTTCGGTCCCTCTCTCTTTCTCTCTGAAGAGACTCGACTTCGATTGTATCGAAGGGCGCAGAGAAGAGAGAAGAGTTAGTCATCGCGCGCGTGATCGGAGGGGGTGAACAATTTGCAAGGGAAAGCTGGACAACTTTATCGTCGAAACAAAACGAAAGCGCGTTAAAAAGAGGTAGTGAACAGAGTGGCGACAGCTGACCGCGTTATATAGGTAGAACGGCGTGAAAACGAACGTTCCCAGCTCTCGGCAACAATTATATTCCCGGCGATTTTATTTATACGAGGCTTTTACGAGCACAGTCACTCTTGGTGTCAACCGCGTTGGCCCAATAAAACGCGGTTCTGCACCCGTTCCTTCGCTGCCCGCGTTTCGACGTTCGCTTAGACCGAATTATTCCCCTCGAAATAAATAGGAGAGCGGGCCGCGGTGTATCCGTTTCGCGCGCCTCTCAAAATTGCGCCGATACAAACCGTTTAAAAGTTTGCGCGCGGCTTACTTTTTTCTCGCCCCGAGGCGGAAAAAAGGAGAGGAAGGAATCCGTTGGCCCGTTTGCCGGGGCGGCAATAAAATAGCAGCGAGTTCGTTTTTGGCGTTTCACTCGTGACGAGACAGACGGGTGCGTCGCGACGAGCTGACACGTACACGTCGCGCGTCGCCCGACGGAAATCATGAGCTTAGCTTGGACACTCCGCATTCTCTTCCCTCCTGGAAAGCTCCCCACCCCCGTCTCTGGAACAACAACTCGCTCGAGCCTTTGTTCCTTCCTCCGAGTCCCGAAAGAAAAAATGCCAAGGCCCCCTTCTCTCGCGAACGATTTAGATTTACCGTCGAAATAAAAATGCAACCTCGGTTAGAAAACTATGATCGATCGGTTTCTATTATAAGCGCGTTGCATTTAGGGGCTCTGGTGGGGAAGATCGTGAGAGATCTCGGCATGCGTCAAGACTGATCAGTGTCCGACGTGTTCTGTAACGCAAAGAGGGGTTTACCCGCCGAAACTACAGACGCAATTTTGACCACCGTGACAGTGCTCGTTGCTCGACAACCCTCGAAATAGCTTCCATATGTGTGCTCCGGGGAAGGAACAGTCTTCGAGGTATTTTCCATATATTTCCATATTCTCGACTGCTCTTTCTCTCTATACACGACCCGCCGTTCTTTCTCGACTTCTTTCTAACTATATGTAACGTTCTTCGACTCTTTCATCGAGACGTATTTAAAGAGTTACGTCTGGAAAATTGAAGCATTCAGGCTTATTAGGAAGTCGAAATTTTCAAAATTGCCCCTCTCGTCGTCCGCTCGGCCGAGTGGCGAAGGGTGACGAGCGGCGACGTTTAACGTCCCGTGACGCCTTAAATCTGTTCGTGGAAGGAGATTCCCGTCGGGTGTCGAGAAGGAAACAAGCGAGTTGTCCCGGAGCGTGGAAAGGAAAATGGCAAAAAAGCGGAACAGAGATGGCGGCCATCGGCTACCGTGAAGACATTCGATTAACGACTATGAAAAGAGAGATACGGGGGTCCGCGAGGCTTGAATGTCTTCGACAAAGCGAGGAGAACGGTTAGCGAGTTCTCATCGACGAAGAGGGGCGGCTGGAGGGGTGTGCTTGCGACAAAAAACAATTGCGTGGTAATACGATAACGACGGACGGGAGGATTTCGAAGGAAAACGAGTGAAAAGCCCGAGCAGAGTTTGCGAGAGGAAGAAACATATCATCCTTCGGTTTCTTCGCTTCGTTCGAGCAATTATAAGGGTCGTGCGTCATTCTTGCCAATTAGGCGGAGGAACCGTCACCGAACCGGGTGGAAAATCTGCCGTTTCCTCTCTTCCTCCCTTTCATTGGTCTTTGCTTTTCCTCTTGCTTGCGCTTTCGGAGTCGGATAATTTTACTCTCGCTACCCCTTGGTCGAAGGTTTGTCGTCGGTCTTGTTTCCTGACGCGCGGAGACACGTCTCGTTAATTATGATTTCACATCCTAAAAAATCTGTTCCTCGCTCGTGACCCGTCTCATTTGCTACCTCTCGGTCGCCGATTCTTTCAGCGAACCGTTCAGAGTCGATCGTCGCTACAGTGCGTCGAAGACGCTGTCGAGGCATCGTGGGGTTGATGTTTCGTGGAACGGAGGAAACGTCATTCTGGCTGGCAGGCTCGAAAATCCCCCTTTTGGTTAACAGAGCGTGTACCCCGTTACCAGTCGCGGCACCCTCTCTCCCGATTCCTGCCACCGGTTCCAACTAAATTATGCATTCACGCTAGTCCACGTTGCGTTACGTTGTTCATTGTAATGTATGTCAAGGGTTGACCACCGCGGCCAGCCATGGGAGAGGGTGACCACTCGTGGAACAACGCACGAGCTAAAGTGGAGGAGGCTCGAGGACCCCACCGGACTCCCGGCCGCCTGCCCACCTAATTACACACCTTCTTATCTCCACTGGCATTTATCCTTTCAACGTCGCTACGTAACGACATTATCCACCGCGAGCCATCGACAATAACCCCCGACGTTCCCTTTTTTCGTCGATGCGGCAATATCTCTTTCGACGTTGGCGTCCATTTGGACCGCGGAGAGACTTCGATCGATTACTCGTCGCCCGTCTATTGATAATGGGGCGCCATATGGTGGTACCCGGTATGTTGCGAAATCATTGCCCTTAATTTTTCAGAATAATCGATCGATCCGAGTTACACCTTTTTTCCAACGCAGTGGGTCGTTACGGTGCTCGAGCCGAATAAATTGCTCTACGCTGACTGGTGCGTTTCTTACGGGTCTAACGCGCGCTCGTCCGACGAGATAACCCCGCGACAGTTTCGAAATTCGTCTCTCTTCTTCGAGTTCTCGTAAATCCCAATTAGAGGGGATTCGCTCCCGAGAGCATCGCGAACCAGGTCCAGCTGCTTCGATGATCGCTTCGGTTCCTCGGAGGGAAGAAGAGAGCAGAGGAGACAAGAAGGGATAAAAACGGTAACAGGCACGATTTTATGCCGGGATAATACGATACAACGGCGATGAATAGCCGAAACGACAATAACAGGGCTGATTCGAGAACCAGGGATCATTATCGAGTCCTGGCGTCCGTCCGCTTCTTGGACCTCCTGCGGCGGGGCACCAACCACTTCTCGACCTGCCGTTCTACGCGTTCTCTTCCTTCTTCTTCCTTCCTCGTAGCAACTTTCTCGCCTCGCTTTTTAATCGAGAGAAATTTCAGGGGAAATGTTTGAACTATGCAATGTCCAGCGTATTTAGGTTATTCCCACGCGGCGATGCTAGCATTATTCTCTGACCCGTTTTCACGTACACGTATACGTATACGCGTCCTTCTATCAATCTTTTTCGACGATATCTTCGCACTACTGCCATCACTGATTTCTGGCAGTCACCCAGTTGGGAGGGGGTGGGATTTATGTTCAACCGCGTAGAGCCTTCGAGTCGGGATCTGGAACAGCCTGGAAGGTCCTTATTTCGCGAGTACACCGAGCACCGTCGGTTTTTCGAGCCTCGAATCGAATGATTGTTCTGTTCTTGTTGTTCGTTCGAGGGAGGTGATACGGTTCGCGGCGCTTCTCCCGGTCGCGCTTTATTTTCGTAACGGAAGCGGGATCTGCTACGTGTTCGTAAGTCGAGAGAAAGAGATGCTCCCGTGGGAGATAGCTTCGCTAACCGTCTCCTTCGATGTACACGCGTATCCACTGACGAAGAGAGAGACGCGCACGTGTGCCACTCGGTGCCGCTCGGTCCGCATCTTTTCCATGAATTAACTTTCTTTGAGATAGCAGCAAAAAAAAAAAAAAAAGAATAAAGAGGAAACCTCTCAACCCTTTAACCGCGTACAAGGTCCAGCCTCTCGAGGAACGTGAAAAGCCTGAAGAGGGTTCGATAAATATCTTCTGGATCGGGACAGTATTTGGAAACAATCCCTCTGAACGACCTCTCGAGCTCTTCGGGAAACCCTTCCGCTTTTGTGATCATCTTGAGCTACGAGGCCGTTTCGTCGACAAATTCTTTCTCGAAATTAGGGTTCGCGGGTCTCAAAGGGGTTGGCGAAACGTTTCGACCCCGTTCGATCGTTGAACCCGTCCCCTGTGATCAATTGAAAAGCGAACGCGCGTTCTTCGATCGGATTTCGCGGAGAATTTCCAAGCTGTAAATCAAAAATTATTGACAAGAGGGGCGAAACGCGGTTCCTTGGTCCGTGGTCCCTATCTCCTCTCTCTCGTTTTTATCTCCGTCGCTAAATTCGTTTAAACCGTAGCAGCAGAGTTTCTGGCTGTTTATTAATTCCGACCTGTTACAGCAAGTGAACGTTTACGACATCTGGGCCTCGTTAGGTCCGAACGCACCCCGTACCAACCCCTCGATCGAAGTTATCTCGGTTGATCCACGGTGGGCAGTTCGGTGGAACATTTGTGTAGCCAGAGGACGGCATGCATAAATTAGGATCGATCGACTTTGCTACAGTCACGACGGATTAACGAGGTTAATACTGGAACGAAGCATGAATCAGGATTACCACCTGCCAGGATTTATGACCGCGCGCATTGTTCCGTCACGCGCTACTTTTCGCCAAGAGCAAAGAACCGAGTCCGCGTATGAATATGCAATTTCATCGCGACGGCTGGTCACCGATTTCATCTGCCATTTAAGCGCGAATCCGGGGGTCGTCGACGCCCCCCCTAGATGGACTTTCGATCACCGTTTGGATCTTTCGAGCCGCCTCTCGCGACGGAACTCCAAGAGGATACTTTAGCACGGTTCGCTCCGCTCGAAGATCGCGTCGAAGACGCGCGCGCGAGGAAAGAGAAGCGGCTGAGGAAAAAAAAAAGTATCGAGCAGGGAGCAGAACGCGTCCGCCTCCCGGAAGAGAAATCTCGGGGCGGCTTAACGGCTTAGAAATAACGCGACAATAGCCGATTAGGTCGCAGAGGGGAACCCTTCGTATATTACTTGCCGGCGTGCTTCCAATAAATACTTTCGCGCCCTTTTCCTCTCGCGATCACCCGTCTCGTTGTCATCCTGACATGTTTATTCTCCGCCGTTTCTCGAAGCCTTTCCATCTCTAATTCATAATCCACGCTAATTACGTGTACGTCGAGCTCGGTAGAACCGCGTTGCGACGTCATCGATATACGATCTTATTAGCGTTTCGCGTGGTACCGACACATTCGCTCGTACATTCCACGCATATTGTTATCTATAAATTTTCAACGATTCATGCCTCGCGTGTCACTCCGTTTCCCTCCCTTTCCTTCCCTCTGCCTCTGTGCAAGCAGCTGCATGAAAACACGTCAACTACGACGACAGCGTTGTCTAGCCGTTCGATTAACGATTTCGCTCGACTCTGTGGAACGAATCGGCTGACCTTTTTACGCAACTGGCCCAACACGATCGTGAACATTTATCGTTGCGATCGAACAGAAACGTGGTAGACTAGTCTCTTATTTTTTTCGTTCACCGAGCGATAAATAATCGTCCTGCTTCTACGCTCGCGTGTCTGTTGCTCTGTTTGTAGCCGCGGTATTAATTATTCTCAATTTTTCGTAGATATTCGAACGATTTAAATACCACCGGTCTTGCCGGTTTCACTTTCGAAACGGGCGTTCCGAGTCATTTCATTGGGCAGCGATCGGTTTCAGAGCGAATTCCGACAAAGCGACGTACCAAATCGAACGTATGATTCAAGAATTTATGCGAGCTTTATGAAGAGGAATTCCTTATAAAGATGTCGATCAAATGGTCAACTTGTTCGAATGCAGGGGAATATTGAATATTGAGCGAGAAGAAAGCCAAAGGAGAGCATATTTTAGGAAACTTTTATGAGAAGGGACGCGACACCAGGTTTCCTGGTGGACCGTAGAACTTTGGCGATGGGCGCGCGACAAACGTGGGAATTGCAAAGGTCGAGCTCCTCGGGTCGTGGAACGAAGCGAGAGAAACAAAGAAACGGAGAGGGAAAAAGGAATCAAGGTGGAAGAAAATAGAGAAGTTTCTCCCTGCTCTTGAAAAAAATCCCGTTGAATCGTTTCCAGTCACGCGAATCTGAACAATCGAGCCTCGCTCTAATTTGCCGAAGGTAACCCTCCCTCCTTCCTCGTTCGCGCTCCGGAAAAGCTCGAGGAAAACTGGGGTGAATCGCCCGGGACGTGTGTCCTTTTGCGGTTTTTTCTTCGGCATTCGGTATTATAGAATGGAAACGGATCGAAAGAGAGGAAAAAAAGTTATTTCGTTCGAAACGAGGCTCGATTCCCCTTTTCTCGCGTCGAGCGAGAGCAACGAAGTCGTTAGGACAGTTTCGAAACGCGATGTCACAGGTATTCCCGTTTCTTTCGGTCCATTAACCGGTTTTTATGATCGATCGTAGGAAAAAAATGTCGCTATTTCACTCTGTCGGCTGTCACTTCCGTATTCGAAAAAGATCGGTTTATTGGAATTTAATTTAACAACCGTTTCCTCCCTTACTCGCTCGGCGGACGTTATTGACTGAGTTTTTATTACGAGTCAAGGGTTCTCTAGTCTTGGACGGTTTTGTTCGAGCGTGGGCACGCGTTGCGCTTAAGGACACGCGAAACGAGCCGCCTCTAATTACGACCGAGGATATGCGGGGCCTTGTGTTCCCATCGAAATTCTCTGGCAATAATAAAACCGTATTATTCTTCGAGATCCCCGCTCGATATTCTTTCTTACGCGATCTGCTCTTCCATAGTCGCGTACGACAGAGAGGTACGTGTTTACAAGCGTCTACAAATGCAGCTGTCCCGCATCTATCGAGTCGTGAAACGGTTCTAATTTCGTTTCGATGTTCCTCGACGTTTCTTCCAGCTTCCGACTATTTCCTTGCGCTACCAGAACCTCCTTATCGTTCGCAGATTTCGCCGATTTCCACCGATTTTTCGGATGGCAACCTGAAGCGACAAACGAAACACGCCCCGCAGGAATTGGTACCGCGCGTTTTTTCGAGCCAGAGCATTGGGTCCGGTTCCGCGTGTTTCCTTGACGCGTGCGGGGGAGTGCACAAAAGAATCCGGTCCTCGCCTCGAGACCTATTCTACCGAGAGACGGTTAGACTTCTTTCGAAAGCAACGGCCGGAAGATTGTCGCGTGCTCGTCAAAGAGAAGACAACTATTTTCTCGCTCCTTCAATTTCCGCGTTTAGATCTCTGCAAAAAGTATTCTAGTGGAAGATTTGCGGTACGCCTCAGAATCGCCAGTCCTGACCAGTGAAAGGCATCGATGCCTTACCTGGCCATCGGAGGGTCGAACCTTTACGCTTTCTATGCGATTCACGGTGCCTTTGGCCAAACGCTCTGGCTAATCTACGTTCTATCTAACGAAGCGAATATCCAGAGAATCTTAGCTCGGCATCCCGTTATCGGTTGGCAGCTAGCATTCCAACGGGCCGCAATCTTGGAACACCCACCAGCACCTTCGAGTCGTCGATGATCGACCGTCCGTCCGTCCGTCCGTCCGTCCACCTAGGGCGAGTGGAGTGGACGGCGTGGTCAGGTCACGGGGCTTCAGAGTGGGGATGTAGGTAGGTTCTGGTACCTTGTGTAGTGCCGGATAGTATAGAGGAAGAGAACGAGAGAGAGAAAGAGAGGGAGGGAGAGCCGGTCTCTCCTGTTTCGTAGCCTCACCTAGGGACCCTTTCCTACATAAGGCCCACCTTCTCACCCCACCACGTCAGTAGAGAACCAGCCGTTCAAGTGCCACGTTCCGGCACCTCTGCGCTATGCCGGTACACCTTTCGTTCTTTCGCGAGCCGCGCATCTCCTTCGTGCGATCGTAATCGCTGATTATGTGCCGCGACGTTCCTACTTGTGCCTGAGACAGTGATTCGTATGCTGATTTTCTGCTGCTGATTTTGGATGTACTAGTCGAATTCTGGTGTTCAACCGCGCGCAGTGAGTATCTCCACTCCTTTCCATCGGTGCCGCGTCTTCGACGGATCGGAGAGATCCTGTTCCAAAGGTGTAAACTTTCGACGATGCTTTTACTCGACCGGCGCGATCATCCATTTCGCACGGCTTTCTTCCTCTTTTTATCCGTCGTCTCGAAAAACTGATATCCACTCTCTACGGAGAGGCAGGTGATCGAAACGTTAGCAGTGTCGCGGGAACGTTTTCCTTCGCGTTCCAGCGAAATCGATTTCACTCGTGACAGTGGAGGACATTTTGGTAACCGCGCGAATGTACGCCTTTTAATTAGCCAACTTTAACGGTTACACGTTGCCAATCTGAGCGGCTGTAGACGATCTGTTTCATTCGCGTGCGACGGAAAGTAGTCTTCGATCGACGGTAAACGAGGTTGAAACGATTCGTCGCGCAAAAGTGGAAGTTGGGAGTCGAGGGATGGAAATAAAAGCGCGAAACTTTGCAAGAGGGCTATAGAGGGGGAGGGGGCCTGGTCTGGTTCTAGTCGCGGCAGTCAAATTTGGTCGTTGCACGAACAAAGGCAAGTGCTCTTTTGAAAGCTCGCCTAATTGTAAGACTCCACGATCCGGTGGTACGAGTCGCCGGCTAGTGGACGATAAAACGACGACGAATGAGAGAAGACGGGGGGAAAAAAAAAGGAAGGTGAGCGAGCGCGTGGCTCCGGTGGGTATGTACATATGTAAGTACATCTGTCAAAGAAGGGAAAACGAGCGAGGATCGAAGAAAGAGGTCGAAAGAGAGGAAGAAAGAAAAAAAAAAGAATGAAAGGGATCCGTAACGAAGGAGCTATATACGTATAGTAAAGCTAGCCGTGGGTCCTATACAAACTTTCCTGTCCAAGTTCGTAGGACCCCGTGGGTCCACCTCGAGGAACCTTTTCTCGAGGATCCCTCCATTTAAATGGCCAGGCGTTTGTTCGTCAGGACTCGTTTCGTTCTATTGTTCCTGCCTTATTTTCGTGACGCGTCCTTTCGTGTGTCCGCACCCTGCCTCACCCCGTCGCCAAAGGGTAACCAGGTTCCGACTTCCCTTACAATTTACAAATTTCCAGTTTAATCTCGATCTCGGCATTAACCGAAATTCGTTCGTTTCTTACCCGTCTGGCATTTCATTCCGGCCGTTGCGTTCGAACACGGCTCGCATCCCGTTCCCTCGATCGCGAGGTAGAAAGACTTGCGTCCGTTCCGTACGGGGACCGGTTCTCGCGAGGGTGGGCTTTCGCGCGCAACGAACAGAGTATCTTCGTTTCGGATACTCTGTTCGCGAGTGGCGCGCGATAAGGCGAGAAGGGAACTGGACGGTCATGGGAATAGGAGAGAAACCCTACGGGGACGGACAGGTGTGCTGGAAATAGAGCGCGGACCGAAGAGACCGAAGAGATCCTGTCTTTGGGACGCGTTTTCTATCCCTGCTCCGAGATCGAGCACATCGGATCCCGTGAATGCGCGTTTGATTGTCCTCGACTGGCTCTCTTGTGAAATCCCCCTGGTCCCTCGACGAGACACGGGACCATTCCGAAGAGAAACGCCACTGGCAAAAGGTGCGCCCGGGGTCAATCCAATATAAACCAGAACCGCGCGCGTCTCCGAGCTAAGCTGAGCGAAGAGCACGAGAAAGGAGCCGAGAAAGGACGGGAAGGGGAGGAGGGTGTTCGCTACGATGAATAGACTATTTTTAGGGACCGCTCGCGGTCTGTACACAGCCCGTACACAGTCTTGTTGCGCGTGTAGCATTCGCTCGCTCGCTCGCTCGCGCGCGCGCGCGTGTGTTTGCGACCTTTTCAAAAGGGATTAGGTACCAAGTGCTCACCTGCCCTCCCTCTTTGCTGTATTTCCGTCTCTTTCGCTTCCTCTGCCCGTGAACGTCTTCTTCCTTCCGCGGCAGAATTTCAAGTTCCTCCGCGACGCTTCTCCTTTCGCGCGTGGATTTTCTTGTTTCCCTCGGGGTTACCCACGAGGACAGCGACTCTCCTGGAAGCGAAACGAGACCGTTGAGTCTGCTCTCTTCTTCCTCGCATCCTCGAACCGTGAGTAATCGTATTGTGCCAGCGGTTTCCGCGATCCCACGTTTCACGGAAATTAATCGCGCGAACGACGCCACCGGCCAATCCGCGATACTTGCCTCGCGGAGGTCGAACAATCGGATAGAAACAGGGGTAGCTTCGTGGAGAAAAAGGGATGACGCTCGGACCTCTTTTCGAAGTCGTTAAAAACAACTTTTACAGCATACATTAGGGAAGAGGGGAGGGTCTCGTTCCGCGTGCTTGCAACCGCGTTAAGGTTTTTAACCGTCGCTCCATTTTATTCGTTTCCTCGGTTGGAAGACTCCGCTCGATCCTGTCTCGTTCTTCCACGGGGTCTACGTACGGGGCAGCCAAGGAATGAATTAAACTCGATCGAGGGGGCCAGCAAGCCTCTAGCCCCTTCCCACCCTTCACCCTTTTTACATTTCGATCCGAAAACGACGCGTACCCAAGTAGAATGCGTGAGCCTCGCGCGCAGATAGTTTGAAAGCTATAAAAACGAGAGGCACGGGAGGGGAGGTGGAAATTAAAGGGATCGAAACGGTGCGAGACTCTCCACTTTTCCACTTGGCAGGAAGAACACGATCGTTTAATATTTTAAATACGTTAGACAGTGCCCTCGTAATTCCCGTCACGGAGCACGCGCTTCACCCTAGGTAATTTAAAAGAGCGTAGCCTCGAGTCGAACACGGATTGCGTTGCATTTAAATGGCGTTAAAAAGCTCGGAGTAAGTCGACGGTGCGATTCAACGATTCAACTCCTTGGACAATGCGAAAAGGGGTTGCACTTGTCGACGACTCCTTCCTCCTATCGGTGGCCATTTGTCGGTTGGCCACTGAGATCGTTAGATGGGACGATAAAGTCCACAGGTGTTCATTTAAAGGGCTGCGTAACGATATTTATCAATCGTGCCTCCGATCGATCGAAAACCGAAGCTAAAAATTGTAGGTCCCTTCGTAGGTTAGAAGGAAAGTTGGGAACGACGGAGAGCGGAGAGGAGAGCGTATGCAAATGGTGTAACCGAAATTTGCTGTCCCCTGCCAGTCGAATCGGAGTACAGGAGAAAAAGTACGATTCGGATCGCAGGTGCTGTCGACGCGACAACTTCAGCCATTTCTAGCGATGCGAATCTCGAGCGTACGAGCCGTTTCTTAAAAGGTTCCGCGCGTGTCGGTTCCCTTCTCTCGAGACGTTCGCCTAGCGGACGAGCGTGTGATCTTTTAAAAACGTATCTTCGAACCGGTTAAAAGTCCGACTGCTCTCAAGTTTGTTTATCACGGTGGAAGAAGAGTGGCGCCGTCGCGATCGGTTCGCGTTCAACGTTCTCCTCGCTATTCATCGAGAGTGCGGAGGGTCGCGAGAAGAATAGAATACGTTTAAGGGAGGACGGGTGAAAGGAGCGTAGATAGCGATCGTCTCGTTGACGGTGGTTCGACACCGAGCGTGCTCTCATGGTTTGCAAGACCAGATGGGAAACACGGTGTACGCGACCGCCACCATATGGGCAGGTGCCCGTGCCGCTTTACAAGCCTGCCGTGTACGTGCACGAAAACGTGACAGAGCGGACTCGAAAGTACGCGCGTGAAAAAGTGCGCGTTACGACGGAAGAACGCGCGGCCGCGTGCAGCCTGTATGCAAATCGTTGCCGCATTTTTATACCTACTTCGCGATACGCCACACGTTTTCTATCCCAGCCTAGGAACCGTTACGAGGGGAAACCTGCTGCTGCCGCCTCCTGCGATTCCAAATTTTTCATTCCCCATCGATGTTACCAATTATACATACGTGTACGGTGCATTCTTCGTGACTGACGTAGGAACGAACGATTCGAGACACGGTACAATTTCCGTTCTCCTCTCGTAGATTCCGTATACATCGTTCGACCGTTCGTTAGCGCGGACCAAGCGTTAAGCCGTGAAACGAACTCAGGTGTACCGGGGGTTTCACCTGTTTCGTTGTTTCCCGTATGCTGTGACAGGTGCACGCACGAGTCTCGTACTCTTTTCTCTTTTTGTCATCGCGTTCGGCCCACCGCGTCGCCTAAACGGAAATTGACTCTGGAGGTCCGAGGATCGTCGCGCGAGTGTCAAGAATCCCGCGACTGGCGACGAGTAAACGAGGAAAACGCGATCGAATCGATAAAGGAGCGTACCGCTTAGTTAGGGGTTTGCTTTCTGTCCTTAGAAATGCTGAAATGGACGGTTTCGAGATCGTTGTCGGCGAGCAGCTCGACGCCTCACGGGCCGCCTAGCCTGAACAAGGCACCCCGCAGGCCCTTTCGGGACCTATCTAACACGCCTCCCGCTGCTGGGACGAAAGCTCGAAGTGTACCCGGTCAAAACGCCGAGAATGTATCGACGAGAACGACGCCAGCCCGTCGAAGGAGATGCAGGAGCCACAGCAGCGACTTGAGGACGTACTTTCAGGTATTATCGATGCTTTTCCTCCGTTTCTTCGGGCTTTTTTAGGGGCACAGGGTAAATTTAGCAGCGACGGATTTGGTTTCAGGCGACGAAGCCTAATTTGCGCGGGAACAAGCGTCAGTCGATGTCGCAACAACCGGAGAAGTCATCGGTCACGGAGAGCTTTTACCAAAGCACGCCGCGGGTCGACACCGATATCGGCCCGTTAACGTTCTTCCCGGCGGGCAGCAAACGCTCGACAGCTCTGACCCTGCCAACGGATCCGGTCCTCTTTATGAAAACTAGAACGACCAATTTCCAGAGCGACAGCGAGCTACCGCAAAACATCGTGAACGAGGCCAGGGCGAATCTCCAGTCGCACGTTTCGGACTTTTTTCAACAAATATCGATGGCCACCAGCCCCGAAGACGTGATGGAGGTCGAGTCGGTGCCCCTCACCAAGAACAGATCGGTTCACGCTCGGAACGACGAGACGAGAACCAAGCTCGCCGACTGCACGAAGATTACGTATCTCCCGAAATTGGCGAAGATCCGAAAGATCCACGCCCGTTGCAAAACCCCGTATCACGGCAAGCCAGTCCCACTCGCGAGTCCCTTTAAAACCAAGAATCACGGCCAGACCCCTCTCACTGGGAAACTGTCCAATTTGACCATCGACCAAGATCTACCGAAATTCGAAAACATGGACAACACCGTTACGGAAGTTCTCAACAGGTAAGAGAGTCCTCGAGTATTATTAGCTCCGACTGTTAATAATAATCCGGTTTTCCGTTTAGGGAGCAAGAGATCAATTTCAGCGGGAAAACGGTGGCGGAGATTCTGTTGGGCGACGTCGAGGAGCGGAAGAAGGTGCTCGAGGGTAGCTGCGAGGACGAGAGTTTCGCGAGAGTCGATCACACGTACGAGACGATCGTGGAGCAAGAGGAGACCGCGTGTCACAACGACAGCTCCGTCTCGTCGGCCAGTCAGCTTCTGGAGGATCCCTCGCCGATGTCCTGGGCGTTCGCGTCGCCCAGCAACGATCTCGAGGGAGAGTTCACGCTGAAGAGGCAGCGGGGCATTCGAAGGAAGCGGCATCGCAAGGACACGGAGAAAATATTCGCGGGCAAACGAGCGAAGAGGCGATCGTCCAGTCACAGTCCGTCCACCAGCGCGAAATCGTCGAAACCACGGGACAGTTTGGTGGAGGCTGTCAACCCGAACGTGAAGAAGCTCGCGTTGGAGACCGATCTGGACGAGTTCGAGCCGAAATTCGGCGATCTCGAGGATCGCAAGGAGGAGGACGGAGTCGAGAGGAAAGCGAACACTTGGGATCTGGACAGTCCAAAGTCGACGGTCACGGACGATTTTCATAGCTCGAAATCGTTGTTGAATTCGATGCCGAACACACCGGAGACCCCGTTGGTCGCCACTGTCAGACGGTGTCTCAAGTTCAGCCCGGAAACCGAGCCACCGAAGGCGAACAGCCACGGCTCGATCGAGATCGAGTGTTCGCTGGTGAACGATCGGATACACGTTCGAGGTGAGTACGCGGCTAGAGAGAGAGAGAGAGAGAGAGAGAGAGAGAGAGAGGAAGGCGTCCGCGTCTCGAACACGTCCCTGGGAAGAGATACGGTAGCGAAAAAGCATGCGCCAGTTAGGTGGGAGACGAGAGGGGGTGTTTCAGTTGGCGGCCCGCGATAGAGGAGTGTGCCAGTAACCCACAGACCCTCCTGCCAGTTCGCTTCCCGGTTAGTAAGCGGTAGTACCAGCATCGATTGTTGGCGGTACGCGTAAACTTGCTCCGTAAACAACCCTCGGGAAATCTTGGAGGCTTCCTTCCCCAACGGGCATCTCGAGCTCGCGCGCCTCCCCTCCACCGTTCCGTCGATAAATTTCGCGACCGCCGCGATGGTTCCTTTGCGAACGCATCGATCCTCGTCGGATCGGTTCGAGCGGTTCGCGTCTCGAACGGTTCAGTCGCGAGAAGAACGGGAAGAACGTGGCTGCGGCAAGTAGAGGAGCGCCGCATCGGTCGGACGGACGAGTAGTAGCGCGCGTAGTGCGCGCAAAGGAACGATCGGACGTGTGGGATACGGATATCTCTCTCTCTCTTTCTCTCTTTCTCTCTCTCTCTCTCTCTTTCTTTCTCTCTCTTCTCTCTCCCTCTACTACAGTTTGAGGTTGTTTTTCTGTTTCGCGCAGTGATACGGTGCAAGGACCTGAGGAGGGCGTACGAGGGTCCCATTCACGCGTACGTGAAAGCGAGCCTGAAGAGGAGCACGAACGGCGAGGGGGTGGTCAAGCGAACGGCGGTGCACAGGGCTACGCCGAATCCTGTATTCCACGAGACCTTGATACTGCCCTGCCCGGCGAACAACAATCACTCGAGCAGCGGCAAGCCCACGTCCCTGGACATCGCGGTCTGGCACAGGGATCGTCGCGCGAGGTGAGCATGCTCCGGAGAATAATCAACCCCGGTGCCATTTTTATTATCCGTTCGCGTTCCTAACAAGATATCGGGGTCAAGAACTGCGGCGAGACGGATCAGCCAAGTAACCCTGCTCCGAATATTCTCGGTAATGCCCAATCGGAAATCGTGGAACGAGAACACTCGCGAATCTGCTAAAAATTAAGACGCGAGGGATTAATTTGGTGGTTAACCGATCGATAAGAGAGGAGGGCTCGAGAATCGAATAAATCTGGAAGCCGGTTCGTTTCGAAAGGACGGTCCATCGAAATACCGATGCGAAAGCAATTTCTGGGATAAGGTATACGCGGTAGGAGGGGAATCGATTCCCTGGAAGCATGCGCATCGTACTCGCCACGTGCACTTGCTCGTCGTATCCGCGCGTCTCTGCAACGTTGCACGGGAAACCTCCGATGTAAATAGTTGAAAGTTACCTGCATGTACGTGCGCGCCGTCTAACCAATACGATGTACACCACGTCTCCCACCGACGTTTATGCGTCCTTTTCCCTTCTCGTGTTTCAGACGTAGCGAGCTACTGGGCTGCATGACTCTACCCTTACCCCTGTCACAGGATAAGGTAAATATCAAAGGAACGAAAGAAAAGTTGGGAAAGAAATTTTCGAAGAACGTATCGATCGATCGCGCGAGCAATAGTATCGGGTTTGCGCGAGGAGGAAGTTGATACGCGATGGCACGTCAGCTGTTTACCGGTATTCGTAAGTCTTCTTGGACGAAGGTCAGGGCTAAGCTCGTTACGGAGGAGGAGGCGAGGGAAACGTAACTCGAGCAACGATTCACTCGCGTTTTGACCTCGTTGAAAAGTGGCAGGTGTCCTCGAGATATCTCGGCGATTTCATCCGAGCTCTGTTCGACGACACGTAAAGCGGAAAATGATCGTCGTAGCTATTTACTGCGCGGTGTTCTTCGTGGTCGGAGTTCTCTTGAAACTATTCGTGTTCTGTTGAACGATGGAACGAGCACGTTCTCGGTTCAGAGTACAATTCCAACCGGCGGACCCGAGTAACCAGAGTCGGTTGTACTTTCAGGAAGCGACATGGCATCCGTTAGAAGCAGGAACCGGTCGAAACACGAGTGCTCCGTACGCGGGTCTGCCACAGGATTGCGGAGTCTCGCCGCCGTTGTCGAAGGACGGGGAACCAGATAATAACAATTCAGGTGCGGAAGATCTGACGTATTTGAGGCATCTCGAGTTAGAGCCAATCGATCCTTTGACCGGGTTGCCGCTGCATCCGGGTTTCACAGCCAGGGGCGGTAGAACGCCGTGCACCGTAACCAGGAGGCTGATAAGACAGACCGCGGCTAATCAGGTTAGTCACTCGCGACTCGAGAATCCTCTTCATCTCTGTGTCTCTCATTTTCCGCGGGCAACGTCAATCAAGCAATCTCTCGAACCGTAGGTTCCATGGGGCTTCTCGCTCAGCTGGGGAAGACCGCCCCGCGTGGAACGCGTCGATCCTGGCAGCCCGGCGGAACGGTCCGGTCTGAGGCCAGGTGATCACGTGGTGTTCGTCGACATGACGAACGTGGTGACGCGATCACGGGAAGAGATACTCGCGCTGATTCAGACGGCGACGAATCAACTGATCCTGGAGGTGTACCGCAAGGGGAACGTTCACTCGTCGTTGCATCGGCCCAGCTCGATGAACGTCGGCATTGTGCAGCAACCGATCGGCGGCGGACACCATGCGGTCGCATTTAACGCCGAGGTCGGTACAGGCGTTCTGGTCTGAGACTAGCCTAGAAAAAAAGCCTTTCAGCCGTTTCGAAATCGCTTTCTCGTTCGGACGACCGGAGACGATCCTTCGCGAACGGATAAAAAAGCCACCGATACCGCTTTACTACCTTCTCTCCTATTCGTAGCATTAGTTTTTCGTTCGCTTTCCGAGGAGGACCCGAAACGTCGAATCGGACCTGTTACACACCACCGTCGCCAATCGACCGACGTAGCTGGCCGCGACGCGTTGCATGCGTCTCAGTTTTAAAGCTTGTTCGATCATTTTTATGTTTCGTTGCACGTCGCGTCGCGCCAACTTACTCTTGTACATTGCTCTCTCGCGTGACTCTCTTCTACTTATTGTAAACGCCTAGTGTATAGCGCGTGTCCGTTTTATTTCTCCGTTCTGGACACGATTAAGTTATGATGCGGTTATGTTTTGTAATTCCGATGGTTGCCTTTCTTTGTTGCTCAACAAGTTCTATTTTAAAAGCATCAATCGCATTTTATTTATTTATTTCACCCCTCTCCCTTAACGAGATATCCCATCAGACGAGAATTTTTCTGCATGCGGTACCGCATACTCGAGAAAACGATCCTTCCTCTCTCTCTCTCTCTCTCCACCCCGCATAAGTTGATAATACGGACGGGACGACTCGTCGTGCTTGTCGTTCAGGTGTTTCCGAACCTCGCCCCGGACGCGCCCCCGGAAGAGGAGCTGTCCGTCCGCGAGGCGCGATACTGGGGTATCCTGAAGAGCGGTCACGCGCGTTTCATGACGCCTCTGGCCGAGAGACGGGACGTCCTGTCCGCCGCCGATTATTTGACGCTATTCCAAAACCTCGACGAGCTGCTAAAGATCTCCGAGGAGATACGAGACGAGGGCGGCGGAGTCGAGAGTTACCTCTGCAGAGTGCCGAGGATCACCGCTGCCTACAGAAGATATCTGAGCGGGCTGCAACGCGCGTGCTGCCTATTGGTCGCTCTTAGACGAAACACGGCGTTCGCGAAGCTCGTATGCGAGCCAGCTGTCCCGCACAAGAGACGTCCCGACTTGACGGGCGTCTTGCTCTTACCTCTAGAACATTACAGGTGCGTTTTTCCCACTGGTTACCTACTAGTTTCCCGTAGCGTCACCCCTCGTCAACCTCCCTCTCTTCTCTTCTCTTCTCTTCTCTTCTCTCGCCCTCCGTAGAGAGATGACGAGACTGTTGGGTTTGGCGTCGCCGAGAAATTGCCAACAAGCCAGAGACTTGGCTCAGGGGTACAGAGAGGCGACGGCTAACGCCGGTGTGATGGAACCGCCGCGCGACACCGGAAGGCCTCTGCTTAGTTTGCAAGAGGTCGAATCTCGACTGGTCTTCGCGAGATGCAAACCGTTCACCTTGGCCATGCCTGGCAGACAATGGTGCGTTCGAATCGATCCGATCGAGAAAGGAAAGAGGTGTTACCAGACGATGTTTCACAGGCTATTCGGAGGCGCGCTCGCGAAAGTCGAGGGACGAGCGCGAATGCAACCATCGTGGGCGTTGCTTCTGACCGATCTCCTCGTGTTCGCCCGGGTATCCCGTGATCGCGTTCTATTCGTCACCGAGGAGCCTCTGCGACTCTCGAACATCGCCGAGGCTTGTTTCACCGTCCGCAAGAGGCCAACGGAGTTCCGATTGCAAATCGCGATTAATCCGAGCAGAAACTCGGAGAACGGCCACGCAGAGGTGGCCAACAGCGGCGGTTGCAGTCCTCACAGTCGACCTCGAAGACGGGTACTGGTGTTGCGAGCCCCGACGCCGGAACTGAAGGCCGTCTGGCACAATCTCCTTCAACGACAGATGTAAGCTACACTTTTCCACCGGTTCGGAATTTGTTCGCGGCCTCGAATACGAACCACACTAATTCGTTGCATTTTAGAATCTATGTGAATACAGGCTATGGGGGAACGCCGAGTCAAGACAGCCCGGAAGAGAGTCCGATCACCGGTAGCAATTTCACCACCGCCACGGTTAGAGAATCCACGGAGAGCTCGCAGGTGAGTTCGCGGGTCGGCGAGACTTTCGACGGGAAGTTTCCATTTGTCGATTCTCGGCCCGAACAGACCACTACCACTACCAGGGAGTCGCGAAAACAAGACGAAGAGAAACGGGAGTCGCGCTCCGCCGAGAGCATCGACGAGATTATCAAAAGTTCAGCCGAGAACAATCACCTCGCGCAATGGGTGCGCAACTCTCATCAAATACCACCGCCGGATCACGAGGAAGCTCCGATAGAGGAGTGGACGGTCGAAGAGCTGGCGGCACGAGCACCGAGGGAAACGAGTAACGAGAACGAGAACGAGAACGAGAACGAGAACGAGAACGCGAACGCGATCGAGCCGAGTCGAGAGCAAAACGTACCGACGGAAGATGTCGCGGAGGTGATTAATTCCGACATGGAGCAGCAAAGCACCGCCTCGAGCGCGAGTCTCAGCACCGTGAAATCCAACAGCGTGACCGCGAGGAAGAACGGCAGCTTCGCGTCCTCGAAGGAGAACTCGGCCAGTTCGATCAGTATCTGCAGACGATGCCACAGGTACCGACGGCAGCAACCGGGAGGAAACGCATACTACGGAACAAATGTTTCGTTGACAAACGAGTACGCTTGTAATTGTAGATCAGGCTGTCCAACGCCACCTCTGACCAGAGATCCGTTCTCACCGTTACCCCCAAAGATCTCGGTCGTGCCGCCAACGCCTGATTTCTGCATCAGAAACAGGCTGAGAAACGGCCCGCACGACAGCCCCGGAAGGAACAGTCCTGGCCCGTATACACCGGCGGACGGTAACACCGAAGACGGGAGCGAGGACGATCTCGATTGCGACGGCGAGCCACCGTACAGGTACGTCGAACGATCCTTTCGTCGTTTCGGGCCAACAACGTTTCTCTACGACGTTCCAGAGCGTTGAGAAGATTCGGCACGATGAGCAGTCTGGATCAGGACGACGAGCTCGAGGAACAAGGCGAGGACGACAATCGAGACTCCGAGTCGCCGCCCACGGGGTTGAGAGCGTGGACGGCGAGAGCTAGCAGCTACGTGGTCAGCAAGATGGCTCTGCTCGAGCAATTGGGCGAGGGCGTGGGCGGGTATCTCCTTCAGCCGCCTGTTCCGCCGGAACGGACCGAATTCTCGTTGGATCCGAACGACGAGGAGGGCACCACCTCTGGGGCTACGTCCGGCGACGATATCTGGGGTACTCCGACCTCCGGTGGCCCCGACGACGAAAGCTTCTCCGCTAGTTCGGTAATCATTCGAATTCGTTAGTTTCCTCTTCGACGGCGTCGCTTTTCTTTCGTCGATCTCTAGCAGCTTGTACCAACAGCCTTGCTTGTTCTCGCGAATCACCACCGTCCGTCCGTCTGTCCTATCCGAAACCACGGTAAAGGTAAGCTGTATCTCGGTATCGAACTGCGAAAGGGGTACGGTAACAAAAAGAGAGAAATCGACTCGAAACGATAACGATAAGCTTCGCACGCGTCTGCATGACAATGCTTGCCCTTTGTGTTTGCAAAGAATCACTAGCCCGAGCTGTGCCTGACTTCCCTAGCCGCCGCCGAACGGTGCAGGAAACGGGACTGCTTCCGGCGAGGACAACTACGGGCTGAACCTGTCGGCGGACGATGACGTCGACCAGGAGTCCGAGGCCGAGGAGTGCAACCTGCCGGAATTGAACATGGATCAGTTGCTGGGCAGCGGAAGCCTGAGCTCCCTCAGGTGTTTTTTGGGCAGACAAAGGTTGGAACCGCTCCCGGAGGAGGAAGACTCGTCTGGTAGCGCGAAGGATCAAGTCGGATGGTGGTGACAGCGGTTTCAAACGGCGGCGTCGAAGAACGTCGGCTCGAGCTCCGATACGAACGAACGGGATCGCATCTTCGCTAAACTGAGCCAGGAGGACGAGGAGTTTCGCAGGAAAATAGTGAATCTTCATAGAAAACTGTCGGACGTCGAGGAGACCGCGTACGCGGCTGAGACTGGTACGTCCTCGGACGCGTTGAAGACGTCGAAAGAAGCGGAACGGTTGAAAGAACTGGAGTCGGTGGCGCGCAGGGCCGAAGAGGCTAGCAGCAGGAACGCCGAGCAAGCCAGGAGGGAGGAGTATTCGTCGTCGGGCGAGCACGGGGACTCGAAGAGCCGTCGATGGAATCGAAGGGGCGAGGCGCAGCACGAGCGAAGGAAACGAATCGAGTTGTTCCAGCGGAAAACGAAGAAGCTCGAGGAGGATTCGGACGATCAGAACGACAGCAGTCCCTCTAGAACAACAGAGAAGAATTTTTTAAATAGATTGAGAATAAAACGACGCAGTATGAAGCTGCTTAGCTTTCTGAGCGGAAAGGCCGCGGACAGGTCGCAGGAGGAACGCGCCGCGAGGCTTCTCAGGATGTACATGCCTGAGAAAGGATCCAAAGCACAAAATACTATTTCTATTCATCATACGTCCAGGGACAGGCGATTTTGGAAACTGCGGAGTCGACGGCGGACTAATTCTTCTTAAATAATCGGTAATAATAGGTAACGTCCTTCGGTGAAGGAGGGGATGGAAACGATGGCCGTTTCTTTGTTATTAGAATTTCCAGTATTCAGAGTTATCAAAGTTTTGTGACTTCTATTTAAGCACGTACGAGCTCAGACTTGTTTTAATAGGATCTAGAGTAACGATACAAAATTAGGTTTACGACCTCGTGTCTAGGCTACTTCTTCGTCTCGTAAACGGTTTTAACGTAAGTCAGTATTTTCGTCGGAAACGGTTAGTCGATTAAAAAGTTAGCCAGGATACAGAGGAGTCGCGTTCCGTATTGGTAGCGCGCTTGTCAGACTTTTAACTGAACGGTCTTTTTCGAGAGATTTAAAACGGCCTAGTGGAATGTCTTTGAGATATACGTTTAAGATGTTTCGTTTACCGCGTAAGACTGCTCGTCGATCTAGTCTCGCTCATTAAAGTTTAGACGAAATTTGTTTCATTTTTGGAACACCGTATATAAGTAGGTCCGCACGACTGACCCAAAGCGGCACTCATCTTCCACGATAGATTTTGCTCGAATATACGAAACGACAGAAAAAAATTGTAAAAAAAAAATACACCGAAATTTTAACATTACCGTTGGTAGATTGTAACACAGCCAAACGGCTGTAACCAGTATACAAATAAAGTATATTATTTGTTCAACAACTGTCCGATAGAACCCTCTTCTTATCCACAACGCGTAACGAGTATCAAATACGACGACAACTATGCGTTACGATACAACATTTCTACCATTTATTGCATTATATAAGATTTCCTTGAAGCCACTTTAGCCTAAGTTTTTCCGATATGTCTTTACCATCCATTCGTTTTATCGAATTCCGAGCTTCCATAGTAGCCTGGTATCGCGCAGGATCAACTTTTCCAGTAACGCGAACCTTTCCCATTTCGTCTACGCGAAATTCTGTTTGGTCGTCAACATCCGGCAACTTCTCTGGCAATTTTACCGGGATAACTTTTATCAAATGTTTAATTTTCCAAAGTTCCGCACATACTTCCGGTATGTTCTTTACAAACACTGGATCGTTACACTGCAATGTATAATTCCTTCGTGGAACTCGAACGTAATCGCTGAAAATGAAATTATCGACATAGCCAAGGTAAGCATAGAATCTCTTACGTGTTCTTCGAATCCTAATTTGGTGAGCGTATCCTTGTCCCAATAGGGATTGCCCTTGAAAGGTTTCACTCTGTAAATCATTAATACCTTCGACGGTGTAATCGGAGGATCCACGTGGTCCTTTTTTCTGAAATGCGAAACACTTGTTTAACGATTTGCGATCACGCGTCAAACACAAGTCTTCTATTTCCCTTACATTGGATGATATTTGACTAAACCGTATCTGACAGCATCTTCGAGCCATGCCTTTGTATAGTTTCGATGGCCACGTACAAATGTCAATAAAACGTTCGTACGATTCGCCATTCTCTCTAGTTTAAGTAAAACTTACAAATTCCAGCAGGTTATGTCAAGTGAGGTTATGTAATCGTACGTTGCACGATTGTGCGGTTATCAATTTTAACAAGGTAATATTTCGATAATTTTCTGCTTCATAGATGAAGCCCTTTAACGATAACTTCAATTAAATTGCTATTATTTATGTTTTACACTCACACATTCGGCAAACATTTTACACCCTCTTGTTTTGCGTAATTCACCACCGACGACACTGACGCCATCTAACGAGCAAGATTGTGACACATATATTTCCCGCTTTAGAAGTAAGAGAGAGAAAGATATATAAGAATGCTACAAGAAAGAGTGAGACAGATGCACCTACCTTGCTCTAGAACCCGTGGCGCCATCTCTGTGAAAAGTGCTCAAACTGCTCGCTCAGCGTTATCGACAGACTACTAGCGCCATCTGTGCGGAGAAAACTGGAACTAATTCCCGAACAGTTTCAGCACTTCACTAAGAGATGGCGCTAGTTGTTCTAAGTAGTTTACTTTGCTGTCGGTACCGCTGAGCGACGAGTTTCAGCAGTTTTCACAGAGATGGCGCCACGGGTTCTAGATCAAGGTAGGTGCATCTGTCTCACTCTTTCTTGTAGCATTCTTATATATCTTTCTCTCTCTTACTTCTAAAGCGGGAAATACAGAATAAATTAGAATGAAATTATTGAAATATACATCCCGATAATACAATTTTATCGCAGTAAGAGCAGTGCGATGATATTATTTATATTTACATACGTTACTTAACATTCTCAGTTGCAACCAATAATCGCTGTATGACAAACCTCACTGGTGAGAAAATTGATGAATACACGGCATTGGCAGGCGGTATCAGGTGCATCTAAATACGTGTAATCTTGGTGATAGCTCTGCGGGGTTACGGAACCTGGGGACGTCACCGTGACACGATGGTGATCTTGGAAGTGTTATGCGAGTTGCTGTGTCGTCTGGGCTGTAAAACGTATTAAAATTACTATCTTTTCATCGCACAGTATGGACAGAGAAGGAGGGATTTCAATGATTTTCCAGATGGAAATAAACGAAACGCGTTTAGCGATACGTTTCGAGGGAGCAAAGACTGAACGTTGAACGCGCATACGTTCGATTTCATTCCGTATATCGAGGGGGTTTCCCATCGTGGATATTTTCAGTGGAAACCTAGTCTCGCGGAAATGATATCCGCATTATGGTTGGGAATAGCGGTGGAGAAGAATAGAGGGAGGTAAAACGGAGGACGAGCGAGGCGGAAGAAAAATGCCGGTGTCCTCGTTCGTATTCCTCGAAAGTTTACAACGAACGTTTCCCGTGGTGGTTTTCAGCGCCGATATTTTCGCACGCGTTTTTCTCAGTCAGCTAACAAGAGCTCGATCTCGAAACTAAAATTTCCTGCCGCCTCTATCGTAGCAGCGGGGGAGCATCGGTCGACGACGATTATTCAACGAAACGTTGCGCGTTGCACTTTCGTGGGCGTAGTTGCGGTCAAAATGTCGATTAGATCGTGATTTATGGGAACGGTGATGCGTTCCGGTGGGTCTGCGGACGCGACACTGTTCAATTACGCAACGTCGGCTAGGGAACGTCGCCTGGCGAACCTCCGATATGCCGCCGTCCGATATCGATCGCTGAGAGCTCCATCGGACCTATTATTTTACTCCTTAATCGCGTAACGATTCTTGGTTAGCTCGCGTCGCGTTTTTCATATTTCTCCTGGTCGTTGTAATCGAATATCGGAGTTAATGAACCGTGAACGTTACACCACGGGTAATCTCGTTTCAGTCTCCATTCTGGTGAACGTCGTCCAGCTATTAATTCGCGCGTACACAAGGTTCCTTATCGGTGGCAATTAAATTTCAACGGTCCCGGAATGATCGCAAGGCGAGCTCCAGATTCGGACTCGGGTCGATGAGGAGGCATCAGCGTGACTGCCAGCGGTATTGAACTTGCCACGTTCGGATATTAAAGTTCTGGTCCGAAGGGTTGGGAAAGTTTCGCGATTCAATTTTCCTCGGATCGCATCGGCTCGGGGTTCGAGCTGTGCGTTGGCTGTTGCGCGAGATCTCGAGGCTCGATTTCGAAGATTTGTGTGAAAACTCTCGCCAGCTTGGCAAACTTTCTTTAATACACCTATAGGTATAAAGAGCGGCCTTTATTCGCGAGAAATATAGGAGACTGCGTCGCGTTCGTCGCAAATTGATAAAACTCGTCGCTCGACGAATCGCGTCCGGGGGGTGAACGTCCGTGAAAGCTAATTTTCCGCGCTCGAGATTCGGCAATATCGAAGTTCGTTCGCGTGGCTGGTCGAAAGTTCACCGTCTGGACGCAGTCGAGGGAGTTTGTTTCTTTTTTACTCCCGTTCGATTGATCCATCGAGGCGAGGAAGGTCCTACGGGACAATTTCATCTTCGATCGAATACCGCGGAGACGACTTAATCGAAGCGGCTTAAACTTTGTCCCCGACCGTTCACTCTTTCCACGTAGCCGTACGGCGAGGACCGCGAATTTGAATCGCGAACCGCTTCAAGAACTTTCAACCGTCCGCTTGCCTTCTCACCTACTAAACTCAACTTGCCACTTCTAACGGCTATGTACGTTATTAATCGGAAAGTTCGCGCGAACCAGTTACTCGCGACGAAGCGCTGCGTACACGGTTATCGCGAGCGCATATATCGTATAGACGAGATCGATTCAAGGGCAAATGATTGGGCATAAAATTAGAGGAGTCGAAGCGCGGAGATGTAAGCATACGTCGCGTCGTGCGGTGGTGTTGTTGGAGGCTCGTAAAATCGGATAGTAGGGATAAGTGTGAACGCGTATAGGAGTCCGACTGGTAAGGGAGAAGCGGCGAACTCGGGATCGAGTAAGAGGCAGACGGAATGCGCGGACGACCGCTCGTATCCCGATGTAAACCAGTAGGCGGCACTCCGAGCTCGTTCGTTCACGCACGAGGGCGGTTTTTCTTCGCTCCACGGATCCGCTCGACGAGGCTCGAGTACGATTAAACCGGGGAGTCGATCGATCGATCGATATTATCGGGTATAACCATCACCACCATCACCATCGCGGAAACATGCCGTTTTTCAAGAAGCTCAGGAGATTCTCCAGGCACAAGAGTGAGTATTCCAAAGAAACATTTATTAGTAATCAGATTTTCGTTCGATTTTCCTTCTCGATGTAGTATAGTTTAGAACCGCACGGGTGACGAGCGTGTACGCGCGATTCGCGACAGCCGCGAAATCATTACGCGTGCAAAACATTGCGATCGATTCGATGATAAAACGAACAATCGCGTCAGAATGCTTATTTGTTTCTTTTGTTTTTAGCTTTTCCTGTTCACATAAATTATACGTTTATTCAGCAGCTACGCGTACGATTTCCTTTCACCTATAATCGTCGGGCACGGTGCGCGACGTTGATTATTCGACGTTAAGAGGTTCGCGGTGCGAGCGCAATTTTCTTGGCCTGTAATTTTCGCGAGTGTAACGCGTTGCGACATTTTCACTTTTCTCTCGACCAAGGACGGTCGAGACGAAGACGAATGAACCGATGGGAACGCGCGTCGTTGCAAAACTCCAACATTTTCGATGGAAGCTGCGTAGCTAGCGTGCTTCTAAAAGAAAAAAAAAAAAGGGGCATCGGGAGTTGTTCACCCTTCGATACGGAGGCGTGGTCCCTCGAGATAAAACTTTGGATACTCGAGGAATTTATATACCTTTCTCGAGTGATTCTTTCCCCTCCGTCGAAACACGCGCCTCTATCGGTCGAGCGTTTGCACGGGACAAACATTTTCGACGGTGAAATATATTCCTCGTATTTTTCCTCGACTTAAACGGTTCGGCGTTTACTCGTCTGGGCGAACGCGAACGATTACGATGCGCGGGCTTTTTTACGAGAGGATTTCTCGGAATAAGAACGACACGTTTACCGTAGGTAGGAGGTTTATAAAACCGATTGACCAGCTACCCCTAACGGCGCGTCGCGGCACCGATCGAGACGGATTTCTCGGTTCCAGTTCCCCTCGTTTGATAACCGTTCGCATTTCGAGAGTTCAAAGCAGCAGCGTTACGATCGTGCACTTTGTATCGGTGTCACGGCGTTATGTAATTTACTACGATGATCCGTACGCGCGCCCGTTGATCGCGATCGAATCGATCTTTGCTCGGTGTTTCGGCCATCGCGAACGAATCGAACGCGCAATACCCTCGTCGCGTCGAATCGTGAAAGAGGGCACGATATAAAAGGGGGAAATATCGGAAAGGGGGAATAATATCGTTGCTCGTCGATAGGAAGAGGGTGTACCTTCTCGAGCGAGTAAAGATTTTGCGAAAGCCTAATTTTACGGGGCGTGTTCGCGGTTCGGTTTCTGGGTCACACCGTAAAGCGCTCGAGCGAAGCGACACGGTTGCGTCCTTCGTCCTGGCTCCCGTCGCGCTTCATTTCGAGACGCGTGCGATATTCTTACGTACGAGTCGCGATCGCGGCTGATCGATGATCCCATATCCCCGTGGTGGTATTGCGAAAGGTAAAGAAAAACGTGGCTCCGTTCGAGCGGGAAACGAACGAGCCGGTCCAACCACGATTTCGTGCTACGAATTTTAAGCTCTCCGACGGCTGTCGACGACCTCCTACCGAGCGTGCGCGGTTCCAGAGGTGTTCGCATAGCTTTCACGCCCCGCGGAAAAAGAAGAAAACTGTCACGAATATTAATACGAGATTAAAACTCGTCGACTCGGTGAACGCGGTCGAGCTCCAGTTCCGGCAGTTGTGAAACATCGGCGCCATAGTTCTTGCGCGATGTAAAATGGGGGATCCTCTCACGGAATAAATACGGGAATGCGTTTATCGAATCCGCAAAACCGGTGGCAACCGAGAAGAATGTCAATTATGGAAATTTCAACGAGAACCAGAGTAGAATCGTAAAGAGGGAAGTTTCTATACTCGTGTACGTATTGTAGCCGGAATACCGACGATGTTTGGGGAGATACTCGAGGGACGGCGAAATAACGCTACCACTGACCGCGTCCCTCGAGAAATTACTCGATTCTCCGTGCGAATTCATCGTCGACTTCCACTTTAGATTTAAGACGAGGCGAACAGGTTTAACGAAGAGGAATCGCTGATAAACACCCCCGCGTCCCGCGATCAACGTTAATTATTTGTAACGGAACGCGTTGCGAACGGCCGATATCCACGATAAATAAAACCGATTAATCGCGAAAGGATAACCGAGCTTCCTTCCGAGACGTATTTCCGAGAAGGAAATGCCTGACCGAGACTCGATTCTTGCATCAGCCAACTTCTTATTCGCGTTCAGCCCAATTACTCCCTCCGGCTGTTCCCCTCTCGCCCTTTTTCACTCGCTCTCTTCGACACGTCGCGCCGCGCTGTAATCGCCGGACCAGACAAGACACGACGCGACCACTCGTGTTATACTTACACACTTTCAACCCTGAATTCTTTCGCGTGCCTTTCCATCGAGTACGAGAGACTGCATCGAACTTGCATCAGCCGGCTCTCCTCGTGTCTGCCAGCCGCTACACATCCACCTGCAGCCACCTAACGGTCCCCACCTTTTTCTCATTTTCCTCCTCGGATCGATCTCTCCGATTTTTCTAACTACTTTTTCATCCTCGATCCCACCCTTTTTTCGGGAGGTACGCGCCGTTGCGAGGCTCGAGCTCCTCGAAACAACCAAAACGGAGCAAAACGAACGGACAACCGGACCCAAGACGAGAACGGGACGAAGACCAGCCACGAACGGGAGGAAGAAAGGTGCAGAGCCCCGTACCGTTGGTGAAAAAGAAGAAAACGTCGATCGAATCGACGGCGAAGACCGGCATAAAAGAATGAACCGCGTCTCGGTCATCATACGGGGTTTTTCGTCCCTCCTCGATATTTATCGCCGCTACGCGTTCTAATCTTCGAAAAATCCGAGACGATCGAAATAGTGGAAAATACACCGTGAGACTGGCCAATTTCCAGATTGACTCTTTCAGTTATCACGATCCGTATCGAGAGAATTCCCTTTCCTCCCTTTTCACTTCCACCTCGCTCTCGAGCCTCCCTTTCAGTTAGCTCGATTAACTTTCAGTTGCGTTTCCATCGTTTAAAGGCTGCTTCGGAATAGATTTCGCGTAGACGCGTGTATCGTTTCACCCGTAGAACCTTCACCATACTTTATCGAACGAAAGGGACTAGCTTTATACACGAGATTACATTTCATCCGAGGAGAGATCGCTAGATGTTACTCGCGACCGTCTCACCGGCAGGCAAATACCGAATTTTATCCTGCTCGCGTGGCAAATAATTCAGACGCGCGCGCGAAACGCGGCTGTCTTTCCCTCGGAGACGAAAGAAACGAAGGAAAGGCTCGTCGTCTGTACCGTTACGACTGTTCGGAGGCATCATCAGGCAACAAATCACCACGACGGTGACGCGGAAACGTCGAGCACGCAGAAGCTGAAAATTATTTTCTCTATTCTCTCTATTGTCCGTGTCCGCGTCCCGCGTTCTAGTCGATCGACTCGAAGAAGAGAAATCTGTCCTCCTCTTCTGCTCGAGCGAGCGAGCACACCGTCTAAATGGAAACTGGAGTGGCTGGGAAAACGGTAAACAAGTACCGCGAACGCTTTTGTCTTTTTGGTAGCCGCCGTTACCGTTTTCAACAACGATTCCGGAGAACTTGGGTACACGCGGTATACAACAACGGTCTTTAACCGCTCCCGACGGTATTCGCGGCTCGTTCCACGGTAATATCTAACGATAAGTAGAAACGCTTCGCCTTCTTTCGACCCAGGCGGAATTGCAATCTCTTCGCGTCCAATAAATCGGAGGGCGATGTTTCCTAAATGAATTTTTTCTCCACCTCGCGGACTAACTAACTCGTTCCAATTTCCATTCGTCCTCATAATTTCCTTTCGCCCCGGTGCCGAGCATCGATCGAGAAACGAGGGACTTTGTCCGCATTAAATCGTGGACGAAATTAAAACCGGGGCCGCGTTTTCGGGGAATTTTCGGGTACGCGGCAAAAAGTGGCACCGAGCAACGCGGTTTCTCTTGTCAATGGCATCGCGACGCGACGCGCCCAGTCGCCAGCTTTTTCCTTCCCGAGAAGGAAAGATCGATCCTCGATACCTTCGAGAAACTTTCGTAGAAATATGATTCGAAACTTTCGCATTAGGAGCGGATTCCGTGATTCGGTATCTCGGACGATGCCTCCAATTATTCAAACTTTTATCCCGGCGAGAGTTAAAATAATAAAGCGTCGAATTCGATCGAGACGCGACGGATATTTTGTTCGACTCCCTTTTAATCCGACGGTTGATCCTATTCCGCGAAAGGATGGAAAATTGCGGGGTATCGGTAGCCGGGTTAAAACGCGTGAAATCGCGTTAGATCGCGTTAAAAGTTGGAAGGAAGGATTTTAAAAGGGTATTTTTCGAGTAGGCGAGGAGGAGGAGGAGGAGGAGGGTAAAAAATATTGGAAGGAAGGAAGGAAGGAAAGCAAGCAGGCAGGCAGGCAGGATAACGCAGCGCGGACCGCGAATGCGTGAAAATAATCTTTATCCTTTCGGTGGGGATCCGGTTCGGAAGTGGAACCGGAATCCAGGAACGGCGAAGGGGGATGGGAATGGGGATGCGCGCATGTACGCGAGTACGCGACTACGCGACAGGGGAGCGGAATAAACTCGGTGTGGACGCGCTCACATCGCGGCGCACAGTCTTCCCGATAGCACGTTTCCACGCAGCTCTCTCCCGCAGGATCCTCGCCTCTCGTCCCGTCTCGCGGCCAAAGCGTTCCCAACCAGACGCTCTCCTCGAGCGTAACGGTCGAGCGTGAAATTTACCTCGCGTCACATGTCATTAATCGTAAGATCGCAGACCGCGAGTGAGCAGCCAGTTTGACACGCGAATACTTCGCTCCGTGCCGCGTTTACGCTTCGCCGGTGCACCAGAGCGCTGGCCAGCCAGGATGTCCTTCTTTCGAGGGTTGTGGAAGAGCAGCTCGAAACACAAGAGTAAGTTCCTAGTCGCTTATCGTTTCACGCGTGCGACGTACTACGCAGAAACGCAGAAATTGCGATCGAAAGCGTGGCAAAGTTCACCGATCTCGATAAGCCCCGCGTTATCGCCTCTATTGCTCCGGCACTAGCCAGTATCGATGATGCGTAGTACGCGTGTACGTACGCGTGTACGTACGCGTGTACGTACGCGTGTTTAGAACGGAACCGTAATCGGACGCGGTGCTAATAATCGATCGAATTGCGTTATCTCGGTTACCGAATAGAGGAAGCTTATTTACCGGGAGTTATTAGCTACCGGGAAGATTAACGGTAACAGTGTGCAGCTGGAAAATGTCCGCCCCGGTGATAACAGAGACGAGACAGCGGTAGTTAACGCGATTATTCCCAATAAGCGGCGTAATTGAGAGTCATGTTTAAGATTATGGTAATGCGTGCCGAGTCGCGTTCTAGGCACAATGTGACCTCCTTCGGAGACCACTGATTATCGATCATAAAATTTCCATAATCTTCTGGTTCGGACCGCGTTTCGATGCGACGATCCAACAATCTTTCCCATGATCATTCTCACGATTGAACAGCCGTAGCTACGAGCAACTATTTCTCGTTCAAAGATTCAGTTCGCAAGATCGAGTTTGACTTTCAATTTCGTAACGCGTGAAATCGAATCGTTCGCGAGCGGAATAAATCCATGGCCAACGCGGAACTTGTAATTTGTTTCATCGATCGGCCCGCGAATTCGTAGTTGGTATTCGCTCGACGTGCCTCCGGAGGAGGAGAAAAGATTCATTTTCGAGAGGGAAATGGAATAAAGCTCGTCTCGATACGCTGGTCAAGTTCTAGAGAGCGAGCCGGTGGTAATGAACTTGTCGCGCAGCTAATTGTGCGCGTAACGATCAACAAGGGACGAGAGTCGGCTCGCTTCGGTGGCCATTCGATGGCCATTCGACGCGATCGAATTTCATTTCACGCCAATCGATCGTTCGATCGATCGATCGACCGACCGAACGAATTTAGAATAATTAACCGTGTAATTTTTCGAGCCGTTCGAGGAATTCATTGGAATTGCGGAAAATCTGCATCGTAACGGCAGATGGTCCCCGACGGTGAACAGATATCGAGCGCGACGAACCTATTCGTTCCCATTTTCTCTCGGAAATTGGGAGGAAGCCCACGAAGACCATTTATCCGACAAATTTATCACGCGAACCTATAAACTTCCACTTTTTAATTCCGACTATTTATGCCCTCGACGATTCACGCGAGATTATGACACATACGAGTGTCAAGGTGACCGTATCACTCTTCTCACTGGTTGATCTTTTTAGCTTTATGATTCGCTGCATTCTGCCGCATTTAGTTTCGTTTCGATGCGACCTCGTAGCAATTTCCGTATCGCGACAAACTTTTAATTCCCTCCGAGAAGAAAAACCAGGATATCGCGGAGGACGAATGAAGAATAGAGGCGACAGACCCGATCGAAGTTCAATTCGTAACGATCAGCGAATGGTAGTGTTTTTTTTATTTTGACACAGAAAATAATAACCGAATCGAGTGTCGTTGAACCGACGTGAACAATAATTAAGTTCCCATTAAATTTCGTTAATCGTGGAAATTAATCTCGATTGATATCGGCTCCACCTATCGATACACATAGTCGCGTGAACGCTTGCAGGCATTTCAGTCGATGATAATTATCGTACCACCTTTCGCCGAGCGCGTCTGCCTTTCATTTATAATAATTCCTCGAACTGGGTTGCGCCCGAAGCAACGACGAAGGGAAGCTCGACATTTTCTAAAGCGTCGCGAAACCTCGCGCCGTTTCCACGGCCGAATTACTCCTGGCACGAAGGCACCACCTCCTATCGTCCCAACGAGACTGTTATTACACGCGCGTGTAACCTGCGCGATTCCCGTTTCCAACGGAATAATAACATTTCCACCACCGCATCCAGATAGGGATCGATCGGCTGCAATTCCCTCGAAAACGTGCTCCTATCGTTTCAAACGTGACGCGCTACAATCCGCTACTTATCCCCATATCTATTGGTAGCTATTTTTTCGAATCGATCGTTTCAGCTCAATTGGTCCATTGAAACGCTATCGAGTCGAACGCGGACTACTTTTTCTCCAGATTTCTATCATGGAAATTCTCGCGTAGCGATTCTTATCGCGCGTTGAGAGGAGAGTTAAGGAAGTGAAAAAGGCGGGTAGGGTGCTCGTTAAAAGGTACGTCTCACCCATTGAATCCCGTACGCATCGATAACGACCCCACGTTAATAAGCGTACGGAACCGAAAAGATTCGATTCAGGCTGAAAGTATCTGCCGAGGTCGCGAAGCACCGTTTATTAGCTCGCCGATACAACGTAACCGCAAAGAAAACGTCCACGCGTCGACGTATAGGTTTTGGATAACAGCCAACCCCTTCTTTTCGACTCACCGTTTCGAATGCAAACTTTTCCACTTATTCGCTGGAAATCTCGATACACACGTGCTGTTTCAATCGCGAAATAATAACTTTCGTTCGCATTATTTTTTTTTTCACATCTGGAAGGCTTCTCCGGTTAGCTCTCGCTACCGTGGATAGGGAGGAGGATGAGAAACTTTTCGCAGGGAAATGAATTTCACGCGAAAGCTGCGCCTCGAGCTCCGGAACAGGCGAGACGGGCAGAAAGAAAAGAGAGCGGAAAAACGAGGGGCAGCCGGTGGCGACGAAAACTTTTCGAGCTAGTCACCAAGCGGTGGGATTTCGACGATTCGTGATTTACGATCGGAATTACGATCGCTGGGACGGTCGATCGCCCCGTCGGTCGAAGGAAACCGCCTCGTACGAGCACACCTTTACTTCCGTTAAACGAACTTACTTAGTTTCACGGTTGAGCATTTTCCTTTGTACACACGGGTACGTTTCACAGAGCGGTTGTTAAACTCAAACGATCCGTGCCGACGGAGCACTACATCGCACACTTGACGCCACGTTTTTCCCAAATGTTACATCGCCCCGATCGCCAACAGCAGTCCGTACGGTCGCTATATTAAACCGCCAACAACTAAGTTTACAGGTGCACGGGTACAATTGTATTAGCTGCTGGCAACCTCCTCGCGTTCCTTCTATATAGAAAGTTCCGCCCCGTAACAGCATTAACCATTCCACCAAGGGTTTTCTATGCCTTTCTGCGACGAGATCTTTCTTTCGAATCAACGACGATGAGAAATGCGTGGACGTAAACAACGAGCGAGTTCGAGTAACTGGCGCAATCGAATGCGGGATTAGTGACATTCCAGAGTCGTGGAAGAGGAAGAGGGGTAATCTATTCGTCGTAATAGGATTCGTCACGGGCTGTTCAACCCCAACGTAACCGTCCTCAGCTTCCCTTGGGATTACTCTGGCGACGAAGTTACGCGGCCACTCCCATTCTCGCGCGAGAACCTTTCTGGCATCGGAACACGGTTAATAAGACGACAGCGCAAGCGACGAACGCCGGGAGGATCGAAGATTCATAGGTTACCGGGGAAACCTGGAAAATTCCAGGGACGGTTTCCCCTTCGAAGGTTTCTCCGAGTTACCAATTCGGACAATCGATAAACGGAAATTAACCGAGGACGATCAGGCGAAAGTATTCCATCTAGATAATTAGCCCGTTCCGAGGGCCGATCATTTCGCGTTTAAACGGAAATCGACTCACCAGATTTTACGTCTAGCCAGTGTTCGTGATACGCGCAGGGAAGTCTCGCTTTAAAGTATGTACAATCTAGGTCCCTGTATACAACGTAGGAAGATTAAATTTTACGACACGGGCATCCACTTCAACTGGATCTTATCCGTTGAATATACGACGTTATAATACACCGATATCCTCTAACCGTTACCAGAGCGAGTATCATTACGCACGATTGCAATTACCTGTATCGAGGAGCAACGGAAGTAACTACCCCCTCTAGAATTTCAATGTTTCGCTCGAGTTGTTTGCGGCCTCTTAACGCATCTGCATTTTACGGAAACCACCCTCGAATTACCTCGAACGATATTTAATTCTATCCTTTGAGGAATCGTATCTCTTATCGATTGGCTAGTCGTAACCGACTGCGCGTCTATCCATCGCAACGCGACTCTCGTCTCCTCGATGTCTTCCTCGGTGGAAATTTCAATAACAAGTGGCCCCTTATCTCCCATGAATGAATTATTGTCCGAATGATCGCGGCCCTTGATTCCGAATCGTTGCATAAAGATAAATCCCCGGGGGAGAGAAGAAATACAAGTTGGACGAGTCTCTATGTACGTATCGAGGAGAGAAGAGAGAAACTAGGCAATTTCGTAGAAAAGAGAACACGTGAGACGTCGACAAGACGCGCTCCTCGAAGAGAAACGAGAACAAAGTTGACCATGTCCGATCGTTATTCGGGACGCGCGATGTTTTGCACGCAAATCGATGAAAGAAACGACTTTAGTCTAGAAGGGAGGAAGTCATATGAATCGCTTCCTCGGTACATAGTCGGGCAGAGGAGGAACAGAATTTTTTGCCACTCACGCTAATCGACAAATAAGGCCCAGTGAAAGGTAAGACCAATTGAAAATGAAAAAATAACCGCTGTTCGTTTTGCCACGCTGCTAAACTCTACATTTCTCTACGTCCAATTTGACGAGAGATTCGATCGAATGTTATATAGTACCGCTGGAATCGACCGACATCCAAGTATTAATTACCGATTGGCGAGTCGACGATGCAATTAGGTAGACGCGTGCGCTGCGCGACGGGACTGAAAGGACTGAAAAATTGCGGAGAAGGGGGGAAATCTTCTTCTTCTTCGGTCATCGACGCCCCCTCGGGATTTCGAGGGAAAGAAATCGCTTCGCGGTGAGTGACGTTGTTGGGATCCCTTTCAACCGCGATAGTCCCCGACGGTCTTTTCTTCCGAAGATTCCTCCTCGACGGAGAAGAGTAATCGACACTTTCTCCGAGGAGAACTTTTTCTTCCTAGAGACCAACAAAATTTCCACCGATCCCACCATCCTTAAGAGTAATAAATCTCGACGATTAACAGATAAATATTAAAGGAGGAACGAGGAAAAACAAAGCTTCTCGTTATCCTATTTTCAGGTTAACGTGGAAAGTGTTAACGTATACTTGGAGAAAGTTCGGGTGGGTATCCGGTAATTCGTGTAGCGGAGGAGATCGGTTGCGAGATCCAGGCGTAATTAGTCGGGTTGATAATGCGAGTTCGAAAAGTTGGAGGATTCCGCCTGTCTTTGCCTCTCGTGTCGCCCTTTTGTTTCGCTGGTGCAATCAAGGAAAAATCAAGGAAAAATCAAGGAAAACGTTTTACGCGTAATAACCGCGCAAAATCGATAACCACGCGATGCGTCGATTCGTCGTCGAGCGGAGACGTCCGATATCCTCGATTTACTGTTCGCTTTCTACCCGGAAAGATACAAAAAGGTATAAAATATAGATAGTGCTTGAATAACTGGCTCTGGCTACACACAGATAGGTAAAGATGGATACGGTAACCGTAAAATTTCGAGAGACTCTCCGGAAATAAAGATCCCAAGTTTATTGAACCGCGGCTTCCCCCGGCTTTGCGAATCTTCGCTTTCATCCCCGTTTGGTGCACCCGAAAAGGGCGGCTGGCTAAACTAGTTCCTTCAAAAGCGTCTGTTTACGCCTTGATTAACTCTTAACGGCTCGCCCGTTAACTCTGTGTATCCTCTGCATTAGAACCGGAACACCGGACCACGACGTTGGGCTCGAGATTATTTAGTTCGCGGTCGATTACGTTTCATTTCTGCCGGAGAGTCTGTTAAAATCCGCGACGAGACAGAGGTTCGTTTCGCAGCGAACAATCGCGTTAACAGAGCAAAACGGGGGTTGCGGTCAATTTTCGCGATTCAGCTTCGTCGATACACCATCACGGCGAAATGTTTGCTCACCGTTTGTTTGTACACGAATTATTATGGGGCACGCCGCACTTCCTAAATTCCAGAATAGAATTGAACAACGATATTTCCCGGGTGTATTCGACCCGCGGGTGAAAAGTGTTTGCGTTTAACATCCCCCTATCGATATACAGCCAATCGAGAAGCGATCCGGATCGAATTTTCTGAATAAATTTTTCAGTTAGACACGCGTCAGTCCCCGCTATAACATCTCTATCTACCTCTATTTTACGATCGCTAACATCGTTCGTCTCGTGCCGCGCGAGAATTCGGTCAATTCTGACGAATCGGTTCTCGCGCGGGTACGTTCATTTGCATAACTCGGGGAACCAACGTGGCTAGATATCTACCAGTCAATTAAGACCGATCGATGATGCACGAACAAATAACGCTCGCAGATATTAACGATTCCCGCAGAGGGAAACATCATAGATTAACGTGCAACGAACAACCGTTTCGCGATGCGCTTTTCACCGAGTTTTCTAGTACAAACTGATTCTATACCCTTCGGGGATTGTGCAATAACGTTTCAACGATAAGCGACAATCTCTATCGAGTGAATCGAATCGGTAATAAAAAAAAAAGAAAGGGAAATAAATCCGGTATCGAAGGGTTACGTAGATATCGAAGCGGTAAAAGACCTTGTAGAAGATTTAATTTGCGGTTTACCGCTCAGTGGTCGAGCTAACGGAAAATCTCGATTCGCTATTTTTCACCTTTCTCTGTCGCTTCTAGTTTTTTTTCCGATTCCAACGATCCGTAACGTTTCATGAAAATTGAAAATCGTTCGACCGTCCACACGTGTACCGAAGCAGAGTCGCGAGCCACGCGCGATGTTGAAAATATTCCATTGCCTAAATATATTATCGTTCACTCGGCTCCTAACTTCTGTAACGAGACTTTTGGTAATTGTTTGCGGTTTAACGAAACGCGTTTCGCGTGTAGCGAGGTAATTTTCGAGTGCAAAGAAAATTGACCTGTCGCGAGTTAAAGCGGACTCTAGCTTGAAGTAGCTCGCTTTTGTACATTAGGCGGTACGCAACTACCAACGACGCGTACTAATTGCTGAAAAACCTGCTGTAATTACTTTCAATTCTTTCGAGTGCGCGTCTAGCGTGAGAAAGCTCGTCGTGTTCTGAAAGTGCTCCTTACTCGAAAACTTGCAGCAGCGACGAGCACTGGCTGGACCCGTGGTCTTCTCTTAGGAGGAACTCGGGCGAATTTATGCACGTTTCCCTCGTTTATTCTACCACTAGCGAAAAGGTCGCTGGCCGCTGGTCGTTAAAGCATTTCAATTGTTATCCCGAGCGATACGCGCAGCGTGCAATTTCATCTGAATGGAGATCGGAAATCCAAGGTGAATGGAAAGTATGAAAGATAAATAATCTCTAAATGGCTAGAGTTATTCGACGAAATGGACGCTCGAAAGGAACGGCGACTCTTTCTCCTCGTTCGTCAAAGAGGACACCGGGGGGACTGCTTTAAAAGACGCTCCATCCTTTGTGCGAGTTTGCAAGAACAAAGGGTATCATTCGACATCGAAACAATCGTCGGATCGTCTAATTGGATCGTAGACGCGGAAAAGCTCTGCTGAAAACTTAATTGGAGCGTCGTCGGAGCCGAAACGAAATTGGAGAACGTAATTACAGAACGAACGAAGCAAATTTCAACCGGGCAACATACGCATCAACTTCGTTAGAACGTAACCAACGAACGAGACTCCATGGTTTTCTTTTCACTCTACAGGAAACGAAAACGAACAGAAAGATCGGTCTTTTTGTTTGGTGTATACAACTCGCGGCGTATGTACGCGTATAAAAAAGGCTCGCTTCGCTCGTCTAACGTGTCATCCTCGCATCAGTCTTTTTATTTTCGCGATGCTCGGACGAAAGAACTTTGACGAAACATTGAAAAGTATCGAGATCGTATTTCTTCGACGTATTGCAAAATGTTTAAAGTAGCAAGAACTTATCCCTCCTCTATCGTTAGAAAACTTTCGTGGTTTCCCCAAGAAATATTTAAAGATACAAGTACAGATCGTTGGACGGTACATCGACGAGGAATGTTTTACTTTACAGGGTGAAACGTCCACGAAAATTGATCGAGTAGGGTTTAAATATTGGCGTGTTCTTCACTGGCGGTTCTCTTGTTAGATGGAATTGTTCGATCCCAGTATGATCGATAGAAGGTGTATCGACCTTCGTATGGGATGCGTCAAAGGAGAATATCCATTATTGGCACACACGCTACACCGGACGCGGCTTAGGTGTTAGAACAGCTCGACGTTCCCCACGGTGTTTATCTCTGACGAGCTGTTGACTAAACGATTAATTGCTTCAGACCTAGAACCGGGTGTTTCTCATATTTTTGTTCTCTATAGAGCAGCCAGGAAAATGAGCGAATGTTAACTTACAGAACTATGCGAGGAATGGGCTCTAGCGAATAGTCGCGAATGCGTGGAGGGCGGCGGTTCTGGTGGTACGATGCAGGAAGAACCGGAGGATGCGTCGGAAGCCAAGTTCACCCTCAAATATTTGGGCAGTACTCTCGTCGAGACACCCTCGAGCGAAGAGGCCACGGCAGAAGCTATCAAGACCGTCATTACGATGGTATGTACATACATACACACTTTGATCTAACCTTCTTTCCGAGCCACTTTCACCTCTAATTTTATCAACGATATTTCTCTCCCATACCACGCATTCCCCGTTTTTAATGTCCCATCGTTACGCGTCGATTTCTCAAACACTTGGAGCAATCAATTTATTTTCTCTCCGCGACAAATCGATCTGCTCGTTGTGCTACATTGAAATAAAGCCGATACGTTTATCGCGTTAATTAATTTAACGCGATAATTGATATATAATACAGTTTCAAACGAACTCTGTGTAGCCCACTTAAACGGCCGGCTTTGTTAACGATTAATCGGTCAACGTCGAACGATTATATTCGTTTGCAACATTGTTCGATTGTGCTCCGTCGTCGCGATTAAACGCGGAACGTATTTACAGAAGTTTCGCGTCGATACTGCTCCACCAGCGGAGAAGCTCTTCGCAGAAATACGTGGATCACGACTGCCTTCCAATTTTGTAGGACATTCGCGATTAAACCGGGTACGCGTAACCTCTGGGCAAGTTAATTCGTTGAACGCAGCGTTTATTCTACCCGATGCTCCCGATTACATTACCGTGAAACAGCTCACGACCACAGTCCATCGCTGCTTCAAAGATATTTCGTTTCTCAAAACGGAATTAACTCTCTTTCTTTCGCTTTCGTTTCGCGCAAACCGTATTTCTCGGCTAATCCGATAAACCCTTTTATAGAAGAGACTTGGTTCAAGCACCGTTTAAATAAAAACGGAAACTAAACGAACAGCTACACGCTTCCGTCGGGTTCCGTTTAAATCCTACGTAATGTACGCGGAGTGTCACGTCGTGACAGAACGACCGTGGACGGAACGAGGACGACGCTAGTTCCTTCGTAACGATCAAAGACCAGACAACTGGACGAATTATACTGGAACTCGAACGCTTCGGTCTGACGAGACGTATTCGAGCGCAAGCTCGAATCGTTTCGCATTCGAGAAACACGTGAATTCCGTGGAACGCGATTTTCGAGCATCAATTCTTCTCTCTCGAGACAAAATCGTTCTACTAAATTTCAATGGAATATTCTTTTAACATCGCAGGCGAAGGCAAGCGGTAAGAAGCTGCAAAGAGTGTGTTTGGCTGTCAGTTTAAAGGGTATTAGAATGACGGATCTAGCCACGGAGGAAAATCAACTTCAGGTGTCTATATACAGGTACGTGTGCATACAACATAGGTGAACGCGTTCGCGACACATTTCCTGTTTTGCGATACGCGGGCATAGTACAACACGCGCGGACTGTCACTATTCGAGAGTTCTAATCGGACGAAACCGGATTTGTTGCTTCTGGCTTGTTGTACATTTCCCCTCGCATCTGCCAACATAATACCCAAACATTCAACCTAAAATGCATTCGGAATTTCGATCAATTCGAACGAGCACGCAACGTGCGATTCAATGGAGAAAAAAAATATTATTCCCTCTGCCAGTCGGAAATCACAAATTCCACGGCTTCGTATAATTGTAAACTATCCGAGAAGATATTTCACGAGGTTCGCGAGGAAGGGAAGAACGTGGTAACGACTTAGACTATACATTCTCTTAATCACATGATATTCACGGCTTTCGTTTCGCTGTAATGCCGCTTTAATTAACCTGCGGTTCGTCTAAACGACCACAATTCGAATAAAGTAAGATTTGAATACGTATCAAATGTACAACGGAATATCGCTGAAAATTCAAGTACGCTTTCTCTCTGTGTATAGAAACATAGGAAGCGAGCGTTTTTCGTATCGAATATAGAGAAAAGCGTGTAACTTTATTTTAGCAACGGGGCTGTTCAAACGCAATACGAAATTGTGTCTCGGTTCGTTGATTGCACGCGGGCAAAAGCTCTGCTTTCAAAGGAACTTCTTTTCGTCGCAGTTGCTTTGTCATGTGAGCAACGAAAATTCGCAGCGCTTTCGCAAACGCGCACCTCTCTCCGCGAAGCGAAAATAATTTAGCAAACATTTTTTACAGAATTTCATATTGTTCCGCGGACGCGACCCACGATCACGTGTTCGCATTTATCGCGACAAATTTGAACGAAACTATGGAATGCCACGCGTTCCTCTGCCCGAAGAGAAAAATGGCGCAAACGGTAACGCTGACGGTGGCGCAGGCATTTAACACAGCTTACGAGGCTTGGCAGCTGTCCCAAGCCGATCCCAGGATCCATCACGCTCAAGATAAAAGTCCATCGTTAACCGATGATAGGAACGCTGGTAAGTGAATTAACTAATCTTTCTCGCGATTTAGAAAGAATCGGAGAAAGCTAAAAGAAGACTAGCTTCGCGTTACGCCAACCGTACATAGAACGCGCATATATCCTGGATGCTATTCAGGTACATATGTAAATACGTAGAATGTAGTTGCGCCCTTAACTCTCCGAAAGTGCGGATATTGCGGAGAGTTTCGCAGAAGGTTACGAGTGCACCCTAGGAAATTGTCCGGCAATATTGGACTTGGTGCACACCGAGCGGCAACAATACGGGAAGCATGACCAATTACAACTCATGTGTTCCCTTCATTCGCGCAAACATTGTTAAACGCGTTCGCGTCAAAGGGAATTGGCCGCAACTATTTGTCACGTATAAATAATTACAGTGTGAAATTTAACGCGAAACATGATCGTAAGGCACGCCCCGTTTAAATTAGAGAAGGAGTACCGTAGGCTTTGAGACTGGAACGACCAGTGCGCGCGTGCTCCCGTTTCGAAAAATTCGTCATTTTCTAGCACGGCAGTATCTGCCTTAAATGTCCGCTCTCTCGATGAAACGTATGTCTGTTAATTACCCTACGATCGGGGTTTGTTTAGAAAACGATGGAAAGAAGAAGGAGGAGAAAGGCGAGAAGTGTACGGGTAAAGTTAACGAAGAGAATAAGGCCAGCGGTCAGCGATGTAACGCGAACGGTGCTCAAAAAAATCTTCTGATCGACCTATCGAACGAGACGAAACCAGCCGGAAATTCATGGGTAAACGATCGACTCGAGCCTTTGAATTCAATTAACCGTATCGGTTAACAGTCGATGAAAGGTATTTAACGTCGATTACTACCGTATCTCTTTAGGTATGCTTCGAAGACGAGGACGGGAAGAAGGAGCAGAGGAAGAGCGAGGCCACTAACATCCCGATGACAACTTTAAGGCACAGCACGACGACGGGCACGTCGCACCACGTAGTACCGAGGCCAACGACGGGTTTCAAAATTCAAAACGCTTGGGGTGAATCGAGATCAGTAGACCTGATGTGCTCGTAGCAGGCGTAGCCTTCGGCCGATAGCTTCCGAGACGTGCCATTGATCACCGGTCTCTGGAAGCACCTGTCGAATAACGGCCCACCGAACAAGATCAACCAATAGACTAATTACTATCGCCGAACTCTGATACGGTCTGATTCTTAACCATCGATTTCAAAGAATGTCGATCGCCACCACCACCAATATATCAACACCCAGCTAATTCCTAATAATCCGATAACCACACCTCCTTTCCCTCCAAGACAAGACTTACCGAATACGCTTATCGATATACGATATTTTGCAAATCTCACAGAGTCACACCTACACGATTACATCTCCGCGTCATCGAGAAACAAACGATATCGAGCAGTGCTCGGAGAAACTGACTAATCGACAGACAGAAGGTTTTAGTTCGCAATTAAGATGTGGGAACAATTTTTTAAACTCTTTTCTACAACGCGTATATCCGTGCCAATTCTTTCACACATATCGTATACAATTTCGTATCACTACCTGTTAGGTATATTTTCGTATCACCCGTGCGCGCGAATTCCACAGGAATTTTAATATCTTCAACGATACTGTACCAAAAGCAAGTTGGTCTTTTCTATTTTTTTTTCAATCGAATGACATTTACAGAACGACGTCGAATCGTGTAACTGTATCATTTTTATCACCTATAACTCGAATCGGTTCTTTCCTAAATAGCTGGGCTATTTTTTCAGTTGGATGTTTTCAAATTTGCAATTTATGCAGGACAAGTATTCAAAGTGTAGACTAGAGTGATTAAAAAAAGAGAGAGAGAGAAAGAAAGAGAGTGAGAGAGCGAGATAATAACATAAAATGTACTAGTCGTACTTTTCATGTTAATATCGCTTCATTTTTAGAAACAATTACTTAGACAAAATTTTGTTTCGAAGTAAATTATTTTTTCCTTAGGATAGTAAAAATTAGATATCGATTTTACCCTTCCGAAATATAAATATATATGCATTAACGGATAGTGGCGGCAAAATGATCTTAATCAAATTAATGGGCGTAGCGTAATTTGGTACATATGTACGTTATAAAATTATGTATCCCTTTAGAATATTTAATATCAAATTGTGCGTATAGTTGTTTGCGTTGCGTGTAAAATATATGATTTAACTTGTTACATACCATGCCGGATTATATTGGCCTGATATTTTAATAGCTTTTGCGAATGTATCAAAAGATCGTTTCCGATTTATATTTCATATCGTTTTAATTGTTATCGTATTGTTGTTATTTTAGGAAAGCTTTTTATTTCACGTTCTCCCCTTTACATGTTTATACACCTCCATATGGGCGTCATGTATCAAGTATTCATTCCCGAAGAATAACCATGTATTATTTAATGTTTGCTCCATTAATAGATTGCCATTGAAAGCAGTCTGCTATTTTCGTAGAAGATTCGACAAGTGAACGAAATAAAACTGTAATGCTGCACAATAATGATTGTTTTATAAATACAAGTCTACAAATTTAATTCTGTTCATTCTTCAGGAATGATACGGGCGATTATTATGAATAGTGTACCGTTTGTGAAAATTACATTACGCTATCAATTTCACGTGATCATTATTTAAATCTACGTGATGCGCGTCTCCGGGAAAACAGCTGTCCAATTCCGCCTAATATCATTAAGTGTTAGAATATACGAGTAATACATACGTAATATACACACATATCTAATTGTGTTTCACTGTTGTATAACACTTGCATATCTAATTCCTCGCCGTTGATCTTTATAACTGAATGTTTATTTAATGCTTTTCGTGTATTTACGGATAATTTCGTAGAAATATACCAGCTATTTACGGTACATCTTTTATTGATTTTCTGCTTCGCAAGAATATTCTCTGTTTCCATAGTTACTTTAAAGATGGCGACACACGGATATCGGCTCTAGCGACGAAACGCAGCACACAAATGAAACGCACTTCTGATCGGGCGATTTAATCCTCTCGTATCGTTACGGTTAATTCATAATCGTCCAAAATAAGATTTTTCTATTTAAATACCTAAAATGTACGTAAGAGAAGCGGTTGTAGGATAATACAGTTTGTAACCTGCAGTCTCGCTAGATGGAGATGCGTGTTCAATGTGTTTACTTTGGAGACCTCTTGAATAATCCATATTAGACGAAATATCGTTCATTTATCGTAGTTTCTGACAAACATGGATCAAGATCATAATGAAAAAATTAAGTAAAATTGTTGCTTTGTACGTTTATATACCGCAAGCGTGGCAGATGTCCGTTTCAAAATTACAAATTGGAGAATGACCGTAGATGGGCGTAGTCTGGTGACGCATTAATACGTATAGCTTCAGGGTAGTCAAAAGGCAGAGAGCAAGTACCGACTCGTCAAAGAAGACGTTAATAGAGAAATTCGTTCCGAGGTTACTTCGTAAAGTGTAAAGGTTGAGCGTACGAGGGCCTTTCGGACGAAGAGCTGAGCTTCGTCGTTTAAAAGACGAATTAGAATTAATTTCAATGCACCTATAGAAAACCTATATGTTCGTGTTACTGCAGATGCTCCAAATGCAAAGCTTCTGTAACTTGATTCTTTGAAAGAGAAACTTTTTTAATGTCAGAACCGACGAAATATATACCCACATATATATACATATATGTATTTGCAATACTTAGCCCGCTTAAATTTTCTCTATTCTATTTGCTTCCCTCGTCTTTCAAAATGTTTAAACAGTCAGAATTGTATCGACAACTTACAAGAGTTATTCATCGATCTCAATCGATGCATAGATTCGGAAAGTAATTTGGAAGTACAGTTTAACGTTTAACGAAAAAATGCCTTAACTTACCAAAAGAATCATTGGGCGATGAAAGGTCTCTCCTTCGAGCTTCTTACACCCTATTTTCCTCAGAATTTGTCAATATTTTCCCGCATCGTCGATTGCTCGTTTCCAATTCAACTTTGACCGCGACACCGGTCCACTACTGAAATGCAGTAGCGTAAACGATCGAAAGATGGCGCGTCGGGTACGTATAGGAGTAGCAAATCAATATGGCGTCTTCGAACAGTAATAAACCGCATTCGCGTCTTTAACGGGAAAAGTTACCGGCGCTGCCGCGCGTCGGCGCTGTTGACCGGTTGCCCATGCCCGTGAGAGCTTTTTCCCGAGGATGTTCACGGTAAGGATCCTCGAAAGGGAAGATCGACGGGTTCAACGATCCTCCAAGTTTCCCGCGGGATCCTCCAAGAAAACAACGGCTGTGATTCGTCAATACACGGTGACACCCTTCTTTTCCATGTGTCATCTCGTCGGTTGTCCCGCAAGGACAGTGTCTGTTTTACCGTGCGATCGTGCTTCCGAGAAGGAGTAGAGAGTGAGAGAGAGAGCGCGAGCGTGCTCCTGCAAACTATCCGCTTACAGTGCAAGTTCTTCTTCCTCTCGAATGCTGACAAGTTCCCCAACCAGATGTAAATGCGATCACACGGTTGCCTCTTGGTTTCAATTCGGTTCTAATTTCACGGGAAACTGCTGGCTAATCGGTTGTCACGGTGCGCGAGATACCGTTGAAATTTGGTTGCGAGTGATAGAAAGGAAGTGTTCGATACATACTCATGGTTCTGGAATTTAAGGTGGTTCACGAACGCTGTGGCTGCTCGTGCAGGTTGAAAGCGAGGACAATTCGAGAGATTCATGGTGAACCAGAGCATCGAATTGTCGTAAGTACATTCCAATTATCCAGAGACGAAAGACCCTCGAAACTGTCCAACGATTTCGATCGAATCCTTCGGTACTTTTTTCCTCCACTCGTTCGTTCACGTGACAGCTGACGGCGAAAGAGCTGTCACGATGTCACCGAAATGACAGTGTTTTAACAATGGTGACGACTTTACAGTCCTCGATAGAACTGACTCTTTTAGTTGTCGCGTGGTGTACATATTCGACCGATGGAAATTACAATTGTTTTATATAAATGGGTGTTCCCAGAGGTTACGTTCTCACGTGAATTCGTCCTCGTTCACCGGTATCGAACGAACCTTACGAAGCGTAAGTACAATCGTTTTCGTCACTTTCTTCCTGCATTCGATACACTCTTTTTCTGTTTTCATCGAACCGGAAAATTTTTGAATACATTTCACAGCTGTTGACTCCATGACTCCGGAATTGTGAAGAAGTTCGCACGATTGTCCAGCGCATAGGCAGGAATAAAGATTCCGTTAGCATAAAGAGGTTATTATCGGTAGCGGAGCGATATGTACGATTGCAACGCTATACGCGAACGAGTCACAGCCAGTCAAGAAATTAAGAGAAACTAACGAGCGGAATCGTTTGCTAGACAAATAACGCGTATTTTATTCTTTATCGGCGCACCGTTTTCAATGCGATCATTGTTTCTTAGTCGCTATTGTAGTCTTTCGCCTATAGAGAGCCGGAATCGTTTAACCGGATTCATTTAAGCGCAACATGTTTTCGTGCGTTTAAATTGAAACGGAATGAAAGGAAAAAAGTTAATTCACCGCGAAGGCGTTTCAATGGAAAGATCTATCGAGTAATCGGATTCCGATTTGCGCGAACGATGACGATCAAACGTTGACGATTCCGTGTCAACGAGCAAAGATTTAAATTCGGAACGAATTCACTCCTACGACGACGCATTACGTTAAAACAATGGGGACCGCGCATACGATGACCTAAATGCGCGATAGTCCGGTTTTAATCTACCGAGATGGAATGCACGCATCAATAAACGTCAGTTTGCCAGCAGCCGACGGTAGCCTACCGATTTTTCACTCGCTTCTGTTCATTTTCTCAAAACTTAGACGTGCCGCATTTTCATGCCTCCGCAAGCGTCCCATGTCGACGACCTTCCCTTTGGCTTGCGTAATCGGTTAAAAAATTCCCCAATTTTACTTTCACCGGTAAAAAGAAAGAAAAACTACGTTGTGCAATGACCGGACTAGAACGTAACAGCGGGGACGACCTTGCACAACGAGAGTTGTTCTCTTTCAAAGTATAAAAGAAAACTACGCAAAGGACTCTTACAGTGTGTGTCTGCGGCGCGATGTGCTAATTGTGTAACGCGGCGTAAAAAAAAAAACCCAACGACGGGTACCTAACGCGTTCCTCGTTTTTGTTCGATCGTAATGTTCGACTGGAAATTAAGATATTATTAGTCGCGCGTAAATAAATATTTCAATTTAACTTCGCAATGAAATAACGCTTAATCTATGACGAACCTGTTGAGAATAGAAAGGTGTACTTTGTCGTTATTACCGTGTGGCTGCGAGACGTGTAATTGGCCAATTATGGAATTTTTTTCATATTTTTACCTTCGCTCAACTTTGTTTTCCTCGTTCTCGGAAATGTAATTTTATTCAAACTTGATTCGATCAAAGTCGAAGTGCTGCGTATCGATGCGGAAAGTTCTCTCTAGGACACCCGTTAATTATTCATTAATTATTCGTCAACTAATTTTTGTTTCAAGGTGATCCTTGTCAATTCTTAAGAAGCATTCCTTTTTAAGCAATCCACCTATCGTCACGTCACTGGCAGGCCTTGACTTCGGAACGTACCATGACTATTCGTAAACCCGACAGTCAATACGCATAGATAACAGCGTGATTCATTTAGACGCACATTTACCACGTCGTTGCTTGCATACATTACCAATATATACGTAACGCATTACGAGACCCTTTTATGTGTTTTGGAAGCGGGTCTCAAACGAATCCGAATTCTAGCAACACATGGCTACTTGCGCGCGAACATTATTCCGACGAACGGAAAACGCGATGTCAAATTGTTAATTAGCGTTCGAGGTGAAAGGCTGGCATGTTGTTCGTTTGTACGTGAAATTTTGTGAAATGCATAGCTGGTTTGCGAACCGTCGAGTGGGCAGGCGCGTACAGTTGCTACTCGTTCGAAAGTAATTAGAAGTTAAAGCGTAGCGGGATACCATCGCTGTAGTTCTTTATTAGTTCCTTATTTTTCAAACTTCCCTTTCGCCTGTACTCGGAGCCCGTGCGCAAATTATACCGTAATTTAAACGTCGATGCAAACAACATTGTGTTGCGACAAATTGAGATTCTACGCTAGGAAACGTTTATGAAAATTAATCGAATCGTAACGTGTACGTGGTGGTTGTCACGTGGTAGGCAAACACCCAACACGCCTAAGGCAAAGTCGTGCGATAATTATGCTAAGATATTCCATCGCGCTCATCACGTTCTTCTTCTTACCTTCCTTCCCCTGATAATAATACATTCTCGCGACTTTATCGTACAGTTGCTGTCTTCGTGGCACGCTACAGTAACTCACGTTACTAAAACGTGTTGTGCCTTCTTCTTTTTTTTTGTTTTCTCCCTTTCTTTTTCAACTTGAATTTAGTAACGCCACGGTAGGTACGTTCCAGCCCGGAGCATTTACCATCCACACGAGGAGCAACTATTTTAACAGATGGAATTGTTTGTTGCGCGTGGAATAATTTAAAACGCTCCGGTAAAGATAATAAAAACGACGTAAGGATACGAGCATCGGTGGCACGTTTTACTCGAAAGATGGCGTGTTGATATTAAACGAAATACATATTATATAAACGCCTCTAACGTCTAGAGTGGAGCGAAAGGTTGGTAGCGAAAGATTGAGCAGGGCGAGGAAGAACACGCGAACATAATCGCAAACAAGAAAGAGACCGGGGCACCCGATGAGTTATGAAGCTCGTGGCTCGTTTATTATCGCAACGGCGGCGCGGGGTTAATCACGCTCCGTCTAACAATTTCCTTGTTAAAACCTGCGCTGCTGACGATACCGGGATTCGTGCTGTTTCGCGGTACCTTCTCAAAGCGAGGTAGCAAAGTTATCTTTGTTACTCCGTCGCGTTTCACGGTAGGCGCTTCGACACGAGAAACGTCGTACCCCTGCGATTACTACCGGTTACGTAACCTTTGTTTCGAAAATCTACATTTACCAGCGAGGATTTTCGACGTTCTCGAAAACTGATGGCGAACCCTCGCGAGAGGATATTTTTTCAAAGCAGAGTTACGGTATAACTAATAGATAAATCGCGTTTCTCGAATGGCAAAGCCAACATAAGGCATCGGTTATCGATATCGGTTGCTAGCAGCAGGTTTGACGTGTATAAATCACGAAGCAGGAGGTAGACTCTGGAGTAGCAATTTCAAGAACGGCGTCGTAACGACTTCTCATAAATAAACGTATCGATCGCCGCTCGAGCGATCCTGTACGTATCGCTGGTAGCGGCCGAGCTAAGTTTTCTTCGTTTCGAGATTTACATACTTCCACGGGGAGACGTTGCGCAAGTAGATAACACTTTGTGCAGGGGAATAAAAGATGTTTTACGTAATTCCAGTTCGAAACGTGCTCGCTTTCCCAAATCGTAAGCGTGACTTTCCCATTGTGAGTGAGAAATTTCAGGAATTCCAGGAAATCCTGGCTTTTTTGCATTAACGGCTCCGTTGAAGCCAGCTGGTGCCCGGTGCAAGCTAAATTACCAGCGTAGACAGGTAGGAAGTTAGGTGGTTGATTTTGGAGCTTACCCGTGGCTCGTACCAGGTTCGAGTTTGCGGCGAATGTCGCCAGCCCTGTTCATTCTTCAAACTTACTCCCTTCCAAAACGTACTTATCAATTATGGTTTTAGTACAGTTCTCCAGACTACGCCATAGTATCGTGACAACGAGATACATCATTGGCCAAACGGTAGACACCTATACGCGTGCAATCACACGTGTATTCGTTAAGTAACCATTCACGATTACCCGAAGCGTTTAAGGTAATTTCATTTACAGTGAAAGCATTATTATCAACCGTTTACGAATACCCATCCGTACCTTTAATTTACTAATTTCTCGATTGTTGGATAAGGCGTGGGTAAAATTTGTAGCTATTTCGAAAGGACGTATTCAATACCGTTTTTATCGGAGCATCCGAAAGAAGAGCGGGGTGCAAATTGGCCTCGCTCCAAGATACCTCGTCAGCGCTCGGGGGCTTAAGGGAGCGAGAAAGGGTATAGAAGCCAAGTCTAGTGGGAATATACATATATTTTCCTTATCAGTTTTTGCACGGAGAGCTCGAACGGTAGTTGGCTGCCGCACATTTTCCACGAGCACCACCCCACGGGTCGACGGCCGAATTTAAAAGCCCGTGTCGCACCGATCGACGGCGTTGTTCGTTTCTGGTGAAACGATGCGTCGACCGAGATCGTTAACCAATTACGACGTTCGCCCCCTGTGAATATTCCGTAACGTTTAAACGGCGGTCGGGCGGTAACCTGTGGCAACGGGCTGATTCAAAGTGGCGGATGTCAGATCCCATTGTTTCTCGGGAAGACGAGCGGGGGGCGCCCTCCGATGCATCTCACGCCTGCGGGAAGAAACTCTTCCAACTTTCCTTTTCATACTTTACACCCCGGTCATGCATAATACAACGTGCGCGCACATGTCTGAACAAGGTAGACGCACCGGACGCGAACTAGCCTAGTACAACGCGTTGACAGTGCACCGGTGAGAACCAACGCGCTACCAACGTTCCTGCGAAAATCGCCTTGAACGATGAACGTGAAACAACAACGAGATTTCATCGGATATACAGGTACGAGAGAACTCTGGGAAGCGTCGGTCGGATTTCTGACTTACCCTTTAGATGGAGATAGATAACAACGTGTACGATCACGAGATTAACTCTAGGAAGCTTATCGATGTTGATCGAACTCTATTCTACACGGGTAAGCTTGTTCTTTTATCCGATTCGCTTTCTTATTTAAATATCACGCGCACCCACACACAGGAAGTGCAGTGAAATTCAGCAGACCGAAGATATCGCGTTCCGGTATCGTGCGTTTGTTCGCACAGCTTTTTAATTTCGTTTCTACGCCCACTCGGGTAACGATTTGTCCATTAGTCATCCCATCGTTCGGTTCGTTTCCACGTTGCTATCATAAGATTAGTGGGAAAACAGCGAGGACGATTCAACGAGCGTAGACAGGATTAAAACCCTAAAAAATAACAGATAAATTCGTTGTAGTTCCGTTAGAATCGTTTGTAACTTTGGTCGATTAGAAAAAGGAAAGCGTCGAATCGTTGGAACGAGAAAAGCAGTTGACATCGATTGGTGATCGGCTGGCGAACACGCCGCGTCGGCAACGTCCAATGTGGTGGAGTGCAGAGGTCGTGCTCCGACCAATCACGCCTGGCCGTCATTGACTCGGTTGTGGTTTCGGTCGACGTCGGCGTCGTCTCGCGGCCGGTCACCTCGCGTCAGTTCTTGCCGAGACGCCGCGCGTACCGCTTCCACTCGCGACGGAGAACGCGAGAAACTGGTTTTGCGATTCGATGATTAGCGAGCGTGACACGCGCACACACACGCGGACAGAGTAGGGCGAAAACCAACCGAAGCGGTGAATGTCGAGTGAATGGTGACGACGAGACTTTGCTGGCCGACAAAAGAAGAACCAAGGGTTGCGCACTGCTCTCGGGAACCGGTTCCGTTGAGAAGGTCAGTTACTGTATCGATGTCGAAAAAGATCCTTTTGCTTCTCTCGAGCTTCTTCGACTGCTCGAAAAATCTTGTTTGAAACGCGGAAGGGCAAGGCTGCCGGTTTCTCTGATTCAGCGGTAGCTTCCGAAAGGGAGGATACGTCGGTCGTCTAGCACGTGGCCAAGCGCGAAAGGGCAACCAGCGGCAACAACTAACTCTGCGTGTCGCCGTTGACAGAAAACGTGCTCAGGGAAAGTGAGAAAGGCGAGCGTTGCGTAATCCCGAATACGAGAACACGTCGATTCAATAAATAACGTATCTTTCTTTCGTCTCGAACGTATGCAGATAGCTTGTCTGGAACTGGGAATCGGGAGAGAATCGAATACCCGCGATCGACCGTTTCCTCCGCTTTGACGGATATTTCGAATGGCAGAGAAACTTTTCCAACGTTTTTCAACCGTTGAACGTTTCTCTCTCTTCTTTCTTCTATTTTCGACAATCATTATTATCGGATGGAGCAACATAAAAGGTTTCGCTTCGTTTCACAGAGAAGCCATTCATTCCGTTTACTTTCATCCGTGAGATCGTTGTTGAAATTCCTGCGCGAATTTTTAAGCAAATAGTAACGTTGCGTCCGAATTAGGAAGCGAAAGTTCGCCAGAATACCCTTGTGCATTATACAATCGTTCGCGAGTTATGTAACATTATCCGTAATACAGATGATTACTCTCGATTAATCCAAAATTGTGAACCGTGTATGTACATGGATTAAGCTTGATCGGTAGAAAAAGTTGAAGAAGAAGAGGAGAGCCGCGCAACTCCGAGCAACCTGGTGGATTGCAACATTGCCATTGACCCGTTGTCTCGTCGCATTAACTCGTACGACTATAGGGCAAACTGTCGTAAATTGTAACGCCCCTCCAGAAATGTCAACGGTATCGTGATGCTGGTGAACGGGTGTGCACGCGCGCGATACCGATAATCGAACATGACGCCACAATATGTATACCAACGCAATATTTCCAACTATTTTTCCTTTTTTTTCGCAACAATTTCTAATCAGGTTAGTACGGTCTGATTAAATTTCCAAGAATTTTTCAAGCCTGTCTATTCACTGACTTTCAACATATCGCGAACGTCGAAGAACCTTCTCAAGATTTACGTTCATTCACCGTAATGGTCAATCTGCGTATTGTGTCGCTTTATTGATGGTGAATAAGTAAATTATCTACACGTGGACCAGTTTCCTTTGAATATCTAGTGACGCACGAATCTCGACGAGAAAAATTTTCAATTTTCCAATGCTATGTTCCCCTTATTATCATCAATTCCACCTAAATTATACCGAATAAACTGGACTCGAAATAATAAATAGAGAATTATAATTTTTTTTTTGCAATTAATATTCTTGCTGTTTTTCTATCGTACGAGTGTTCGTCTTAGATAAGCGTACTGGAAGTAGAAGATAGCGATAAGCGATAGAAAAGTGATAACTGGAAGTAGAAGTCGATTGAATAAAATCGTCAATCGAAGCAAGGTCTCGACAGTAATTACCTGTTAAACGAGCCAGCCAATAACTGTCAGTTTAACATGCGAGAAATATTATTTAACGTTAGACGTAACTATCGTAAGGAGTATTCCTTTCTTTTCTTTTCTTTTCTGATACCTTTGTATTTGGAATTGGTTATCCCTTAGTGGAATGCAAAAATAGTATTCGTCTAACGCGACTTATCATTTACTCGATCAAGGTTAATTAATATCGAAGGTATGCTTGCGTTACTTCCACGGTGAGGTTTCTCGTGTTCAAACGAATCGAACCTCGCAGCAGTCCATCCGAGACCAAGCTTCTATTTGCGTATTCCCAAACGTTTGTTTTCATCCTCTATTCTCCAACAATGAAAGAGTTTCGAGTCGAAAAACTTGTGCTTGCGCCTCCGTACATCTCTTTTAATTACAAGAAAATTATAACTCCATCTTTCTCGTTGAATGAAATTTCTCTTTTTGGTGAACCGTACATTTCTATCGAAATGGTTATCGATAGTAGACCGATACTTTGTTTGATCGTGCACTGGGGTTGACGTAAAGCGTGCACATCCAGTTAGTTTAAAGGTCGATCGATTTTCGACTTGGATTAGCTCCAAATTCGAGCTACCGTGAAATCGCTTTTACCCCCATACGTACGATGCGCTCTTTACATTTTATAAAGCGGATTCCCTTTGTCTGCCTCGGAGGGAAAAAGTTTCTGAATTTGATTCTATAAATAGCATGGACAGTTGGTATCGAGTGCACCGTCGATACTATTTTGTCGTTTGCAATTTACGATAATGTCAGAATTCCCACGATCCGTTTTGCGGTAAAAATTCGAGTTGTCCCGACTGTTCGCATCGTTAAATTACGTTAATAAAAGCAACTACCGTTAAAACATCGGTAATGAGGCATCGTTAGAATAAATTGCGATGGAAGTCGGTTCGTTCGTCGAAAACATACTTCTAGCGATAACAAAACGCAAAAAAAGCAATAATATAATCGTGTTCGATGAAACGGAGGTCGTGGTTACGAGAAGTGGCAAATCAGTTTGCGCGTATTATTATTTGCTTAAATAGGCTTCTGGTTTTTAAAAGACACCTGAACGGTTCTAAGCGACGGTACTAGAAAGGCTCTGGAGGTTATTTCGTGGTAACCGCATACGCGACCCTGGGAAACAAATTGGACGTGTCCGACCTACCTAGCTTCACGCTTGTGTACGCAAGTTAATCTAATCTGCTGTAATTTTATTTCCTCGAGGAACTTCGCGACCACCTACAGTTAATTCCAAACTGACCCTTACGAGTCTCTCGCGAGCAAACCGACTGCAAACGCACCGTTAACCTTCGACTCATCGATATCTACTCGTTTTCCTTCTTACTTCCACGCGTAAAGGAAAAGAGCTTTGCGGGATGTACAAAAAGTTTCGAAACGACGTTGTGTTGTCCTTCTGGTTTCCGCTTTTTAGCGACAACGCGATATCACACGACTGTCATGTCCTTAACGAGCTCGTTTTTATTTCACGATGTTTTCCATGCCATTCTCTTCTAGATCGATGGATAGAATCGATTCGTTCGTTCGTAAATCACTAATTCTGTCGAACGGACCAGTAGTTCGTATATTGCGCCACAATCTATTCGATATCCTAATCACAAGATATTTCTGTGCGCGCGTACTTCCGTAGAAATAAAAATGATCGGAACATCCGGTAGCGCGAAGTCGTAGCACGTCTAAGTGCCCAGTAAGGTAATGGTAAACATTCGGACATCGGTAAGGTTCGTTCGTACCAAGCGTAATTCGACTTTCGACACCTGCTCCTATATATAAACTTTAAATATAAGATACGCAGAAGTAGTTTCCATGCGGGTTACCTAACCGCGAAAGATTTATTAATAGAGTCGTTCGATGAGATCACAAGGTCCGAGAAGTATTTTAAATTTTCTCGGAACGGTTTCGAGCCGATTCGATTTTCGTTTACGCGAATGAGCAATTCCGCGTGAAGCCCAATAAATATCCGGTAAACGGTAATAAACGGTCGAGTAAAGAGGTAGGAATAAGTACACTATAAGGTGCCCGTCGTTCGATAGGAGTCGCGGAATTTTCCGAACGTTCGCTTAAACGGCGTACGGAATACGAATTAAGAAGCGATATTTTCTATTCGAACAGCTCGGAGGAATCGGAATCGGTCGGGTAACCCTTTTCAGGCCTCGCAGTCGTTTTTCAAGCTCGAACGATTGGTGGATTCGTGCGTCGCGCGTCGAAGAAAGGGTTGCGCACTGTACCGGGTGCCAAGAGAAACTGAACTTAATTCGAGGCTCTTGAACCCCCTCCCACTACTCTCTATGCATCCTCTTTAGATTTCCTGGCTTGCACGTTTTTATTCTTACGCTGGCGCACGTTTCGTCCGAATCTTCCCCTCGCCATCCCTCTCGTCGCAGGTCAAGGTCGTGCCAAATTTTTTCCTTCAATTTTAACTAGAGCCAGCCTCGAGTTGCTGGCGTTTAAATGTAAATCCAGAATCGGACGCGAACACGGTATGGTTCGTTTTAATGCGTTAGCGTATATTTCCTAATAGTAATAATGCTTGTTCGAACGTTGGTTTCGCGGTTACGTGAACTTAACCTCGGGAAATACGCACTTCCGCGTTATGCCACGATAAGAGTTTCAATAAAAGTAGGTAATAAATTAAAATAATTTCGAACGTTTTAGAAGAATGAGAAAAGCGGAGAAGGACGACGCGCGAACAAGTCTAAAGCTCTTTTCGGAAAGTTCTTGAACTACATTCTTCTCTTCTCATAAATTTAAAGAGATCTCGACCGCATTCGGAACGCGCTGCTTCGTACGTGTATGGAAGTAGTTGCCTCGTTGGAGAATCGAGTGGACCGATACACTTTCAAAGTGATCCAGTCTTTTACCCAGGATCGTGAGAAATGTTTCTACGTAGAATCGGAATTTTCCAAATTTCCATCGACTCGGCGAAAAGTTAGCGAGACCTTGCAACCGCCAATTCGAGCATTCGCGATCGCTGATGCAGAAACACTCGAGAACTCGTCGAGGTTACAGCTAGGTCGCATCCATCTAGGTACTTTACCGTTCTATTAGTTGCACATTGTAGCAAACTCTTGTCGTTCCTCTTCTAACAACGTTTAAGTGTTCTAACCACCGCCGAAAAAAAGCTCTCGGATTAATCTTTACAATCTTTACTATAGATAAGTCGCGTTAATCAACAGATACGTGCACGCGAAAAGTAGTGCAACGCGATACGTACGAACGTGCGCAATTTGAAAGAAATCGCGTAGAATCGGTCGCGTATCATCGAGGATAAGCACAACAGTGGAAGAGTCCGCCGGAGTCAAAGACTATATAGTTGATGCTCTATGGTCGCCATGACGATGGCTATCGATCTCTCAGGTTTCGCAACCGCTGCATCCTCCTTCTCTTCCTTTTCCCACGCCCTTTCTCCTCTCTCCACCCTTACGCCGAAATATTTCATTCCTCGAAAAAGAAAAATGAAATCTCGGTGTATTTACCCTTTCTACGGATATCAGAGTTGAAACGCACGGCGCGCAGATGCACAGCGTTCGCGTACGGATTTTCCAACGCGGTTCACCCAACAACGAGGGCTCGTCCGTTCAACGGATACGCGTTTTTATCGCGGCGACCCTATCGCTGCACCGCGTCGATCTTTATTGCTTCCAGAACGGAAACTATTTTCCGTGTTCCACCAGCTTCTACTTGTCGTTAGATTTCGATCTTGCAAGAGAAACGATTTGCCGTGGCAAATGAGGCGCGCGAACGGACAACCACCCTCCGCGATGTTAATCCCTTTGATACCGTTTTCCCTTCGTATCCGAGCTAGCGCATCGATAAATATCTACACGTTTCTATTCCTGGCTATCTAAATACGCGTTTCAGTTTAAGACACATCGACGAGATGGAAACGAGTTATCGCGTTTAGATAATTAGAATCGAAAAGCTTCTCTGCTTACAGCTGAAAGGGGTATGCATAATACTGTGTAGCGAAGCATAAGTAATTGGGTAGAATTAATCGACTCGGAATCCGCGGGCTTCTAAAGAGGAAGCAATTAAGTGATCCTATGATATCACAGCTAAATCAAAAGCAATTTTCACGATTAACGAATAATAGGGCTAATAAATAATTAACCGTACGGTGTTGTGCTGCATTGCGACGGATTCACCGACATCGTCCGGGGAGTGCACAAGGGTTCTTTCATCCCTCTTCTTCCCTTTCGCGTTTCAGTTTTACCACCCGTTTCCATCGACGAGTCATCTTGCGATGAGTCGGCGACGATATCCTCTTTGAGTATTCCGCCCACGCGATGCGATCCGTGTACAAACGGGAAGAGAGAGAGAGAGAGAGAGAGAGAGAGGATCGATACGCGGTCGCGTAGAATCCATTTCGGAGAATTCCGTAGTTTTCGGAGCGAGGTATGAAATAATTAGAGAACGATGGATGCAGTGGTGTCGCGATAACCATCGTAATTGTAGATTTTACGGTAAATTGCACGGGCAACGATGCATCGCGAGCGGCGCGCGATCCATGCATCAGCACTCGTCCCTCCGTTTTTTCATATTTTAACGGGAGGCGATGCCGCGATAACAGCGCCAGAGTATGAAATAATTGGAAATATCGTTGAACCGGTTGGTACACGTTTTGTTTCTCTGTCTCTGTTCGTTAGGATACCGAAGGTGTCGTCGCTGCCGGAGGGTAATGGCGCTTGGTGACCGGAAACGAGAAGCCCTGGGCGGCGTTTTCTTGGTACGGCTGGTGGTACCATTCGTTCTCTAGATCGAGCATCGTCGCTCGTCCATTCGAAGGAAGGAGAGAGGCAGCTAGAACCGTTCTCCTGGATCATCCCAGAGGAAGAGGTATCCGTCGCGGATGTAGCGGAGGAAGAAGAAGAAGAAGAAGAAGAAGAAGAAGAAGAAGAAGAAGAACGGGAACGGGAACAGCAACATCAGCCAGCAGAGAGCGCCTCGTTCGGTACAGCGCTCTTCTAACGGCGATAAGAGGGAGTTATGGTGTCTCGTACATGCGATGACTGTGGCCGCAGCCGTGGCACTGTGGCATCGTGCCCACCTTTACAAGACGATCGCTTGCGTCGTCCTCGCCCTTATTGCCATTCAGTATTTACTTAGCGTGGTCGATCGCCGCTCCATAGAGACTATTTTCACCATCAACGCTACGAGGTATCCAACTAATATTATGTTTATATTTTTCCAATTGGAATGGATAGCTTTCGTTCGACGCGGTCTAACGGTACCTTTCAATGATTTACGAGAGACCGTGGACGGTTAATTTGAAATTTTGCCGACGGTGCGTGACAACGATTTGTTATTCTCACGGCTCGTTAACTCGTTGCGCTAAGGAAGAAAAAGTAGAAGAAAATAATTAGCCACGATACGTATGTACATAAGCGCGTGTATAGGTACGCTGTGCAGTTATTTGCCCTCTGTCTAACTGTTTCGTTCAAACTCCCGCATGCTTCATCGATGATTCCCGCGCGATAAAACCGTCGTATCGCGGTTCGTAAATTCAATTGTGGTGGGTTTCGTAGCCGACCGCTTCCACGAATCTATGATTCTCCGACGGCTAGTTTAATCGCGGTGACATTCGCCACGCTGTTACTCTGTTATTCGCAATCAAACGGTACCATGTTTCTCCTTGAAGCGTTCAGTTAATTCGATAGGTAATACCGCGCGAACGTTCCATCCATCCATCCATCCATCCGTCAAACGAGCAAGCAACCAAGCAACACATGCCAAATCCGGCTATTCCGTATTATTCCACGCGCAACACCTGCGCGTTCTCTCGAGCGCACCGCTACGTACATACGTAATCGAAACGGTGTGATTATCCGACAGCTGCGTACATATTTCTCCATTTTTCTTAAACTATCGGTCTCCGAGAAATACGGGAAACATTGAAAACGAAGCGATACGGCCAACCGGTGTCCGATGTATTCCAACGATACGTTTCAACCGGTCGAGAACTTTCTACGTACGCGCAGCCAGCGGCGGCTGAGCGTAACTTGGCTTTCAGAAAATTTCTTAAACCCGCGTACACGCGTTTCCTTCGAATCGATACGAATTTTCGTGTGAGTCATCGAAACTGGCCAGCAACGGAGCCGCCGTCTCGGTCTTTCCACATGCGGCACGTGCGCATCCTGTACACGCATCGCGTTGCATACGTACCTACTTACGCGTACGATTATCCACCGATCATTTCTTTGCCGGATCGAACGAGAACCCAATCGTTTCGCGTTTCGCGTTTCACGCTCGAGGTCGAGGTACGCGCGTGTACCGTTCGATGATCGACCACGACCTCCGATTTATCAAAGAACGTTCGGAGGAGCTTATTAGCTGTTCGAACGAGTAGAAGAAACCGGCCAAACGGTCATCTCCCGATGACCCGAGGCTATGTATCTTTAATTAGAATTCGCTTTGGTAGGCCTTTAGGTTTGGCCTTCGAGCCAAAAAGGAGGTAACCGAGAATAAATGATACATACGTAGCGCGAGCGCTTCGATACTTAGCTAGATTTGTTCCAGGTACGCGGATCGTACCTACAGGCATCACCCACGAGGATTGATCATATACGGACCCGTAACGCTGACCAGTGTACCGAACAACAACAATAATGTCACCTCGACGGCCATGCTTACGGGAGCCAGGGGTAATTCCAACTATTCCAAGACGGAAACCATCTTTCCCATCCGGAACGCGAACGTCGTTGCGAGCTCGCTGGAATCTTCGACCGCGAACTCGACCAACGGTACCGTATCGCCGCGATGTCCCCTCACTTCGCCGAATCTCGGTAAGCCCTATTTGCCTCCTTTACTTTCCTAGCCACGCTCGTGACGGATCTTAATCCAAATTGGTGGTACAGTTGGCCCGCTGGCCGTTAGCAAGTCGCCACCGGAACTGTCGGTGATAGAAAAGATGTTCGTCGACGTGAAACCAGGTGGCAGAGGATGTCCGAGCGATTGCGTCGCCAGGCACCGCGTGGCCATCGTCATTCCGTTTCGCGACCGACCGCAACACCTCCAGGCGTTGCTTTTCAACCTTCACCCGATGCTACTTCGCCAGCAGATCGACTATCAAATATTCGTGGTGGAACAGAAAGGTGGGTGGAATCTGTTGCGCGTAGACCGCATTGCGGTATTCTATCGGGCACCTGGTTACGATTAAGAAACAGAATCTCTCGTCGGGTTCCGTTCTGCTATTATGCAACGAAGCAATAAAATCGAGCCAACTAAATTCGCTGGTTGGCTAGTTTAATCGAAGCCCGTCAACTTGTCCACGCATACGATAGCAGCGAGCATCGAAACCGTACGATTTTCAAACGATAGCCTCTTCGAGAGAATCGTTCGTTCTCCGATTTGTGCGCAGGTAGCGAGGCTTTCAATCGAGCGATGCTGATGAACGTGGGGTACGTGGAAGCCTTGAAGGAACGACCTTTCGACTGTTTCATTTTTCACGACGTCGACCTACTTCCGGAAGACGATAGAAATCTGTACACGTGCCCCGAGCAACCGCGGCACATGTCCGTCGCAGTGGACAAGTTCAAATACAGGTATACTTACTCCCACGTCTAAGTAAGTACGTATCGCGAGAGTAATTGAAGTGTGTTACGTGAACGATCCGCAGGTTACCGTACGCCGATTTATTCGGCGGCGTGTCGGCGATGTCGCGCGAACACTTTCGCCTGGTGAACGGATTCAGCAACGTGTTCTGGGGCTGGGGCGGCGAGGACGACGACATGGCGAATCGAATAAAAGCGCACGGGCTTCATATCTCCCGATACCCGGCGAACGTGGCGCGCTACAAGATGCTCACGCACAAGAAGGAGAAGGCTAATCCAAAGAGGTGAATCCTCTTTCCTCTTCTTCTTTCTTTTCTTAATTCTTTTTTCTTCGTTACCTTTTCCCTATACTTATCCACGAAACCGATAGATACGAGTACCTAAAGACGGGCAAGAAAAGGTTCGCCACGGACGGACTGAGCAACCTCCAATACGAGTTGGTCGACAAACAGAAGCCGAAACTGTACACGTGGCTTTTGGTCAAGTTGACGCCACCTCAACCCAGCTGATGGCTCTCCTGGATAGGATGGCGGCAATCCTGAGAGAACCGATCACGCGAACCACAAGGAGGAGGAGGAGAAGAAGAAGAAGAAGAAGAAGAGGAGGAGGAGGAGAAGGGTCAAGGAGTTGTTTCTCTCGCGATTTCGTGCCCAGCAACGAACCAGAGAAACGTTGTTACGTGATATATTTTTATTCCTCGTATTTTTTTATCGCAACGTTAGGCTAAACAGCAGGTTTAGGATCGTAGCGTACGAGCTAACGTGCCAAAGGAGAATGTGTGTGCGTGCGTGTGTGCACGCGCGCCCTCGTAACTATCTAACAGTAAGGGATACATATGTATTTAGGCGTTCCGCCATTCTTTTCGGACTACTATCCATCAACCATCTATCTATCTATCTATTTATCTATCTATCTATCTATCTATCTATCTATCTATCTATCTATTCATTCATTCATTCATCCATCCATCCATCTATTTACATATCTGTCTATCTTCCTATCCATTTAATCTTATCCATCCGACGCGCGTAACGTACGCGTGCGTGTAAAGTAGGCCTGTACGTATGTACGAACCGTAAAAGTTGCCGGCTTCTTCGGTCGTGTTACGCCGAGAGGTTTCGAAAACCGAGCTGGTAAGATTCGACGCTCGCGTACAACGAACGAACAGTCTAGTCTTCTATTTTCGAGAGAAAGGACCGGAGGAAGCTTTATTTTTGTACGATTCGTACGGACGTACGGTACGCGCGAGATTAATAAGGCTATAGTTAATCGTGTTGCGAAAGGTTTATTTCCGTAAGTAGGAGGTTGCGCAATCGCGTAGATGGACGTGCAACGGAAACGGTACTTAAGCGTGTAACGTGAACCACTGTCGGAACACACCGCGTATTCGAGAACGCGAATACGCTGCTAGTTAGCGTCACTTTAGACGCATTTCCTTGAAACGTGTACATAGAGCGGGCTACGGGTTAACGGGTACACGTGACACGCGACACGCGTGCACACACTTGGTTCGGTGGCCGAACCGTGTTTCATTCGTCGCTGACCGAATTCAAACGAGAGAAGAAATAAACATATCACGCGTAACGCGTCGCGTCACGCCACGCCACGCGTTTGATCGTTCATTTCACGGATCAATGCATACTTAACTAAATCGTTAAGGGTGTGTGTGTGTGTGTGTGTGTGTGTGTGTGTATTAGTAAGCGAGCGAGCGAGCGAGAGAGAGAGAGAGAGAGAAAGTACGGGCTGTGAATAATGCATCTTCTTTCTTTACGGCGAAAAAGAGAAGAAAAATAATACCGCGAAACCGAACACGAGGTAGAGGAGTTAGTTAAAAGTCGATAAACTCGCGTTTTGTACGAAAGAACGTTGGATATATCGGATAGAACACAGATTTCGACACCCAAACCAAACATCCACCCTTTAATCGTCGTTCCTACCGATCGGATTGCAAACGATGTAATCGGAGAAGAAATCGATGTTGCTCCTTTTTCACGGCTATCGCGTGTCCAACGCTCTCGTTTCTACCATATCCTTACAATTTCGAACGAGCTCGTTGACACAACGCATGTACGTTATACTTACGCGTATACGTACGTGTGTGTGTGTATATATATATATATATATGTATATTATACATGAGAAATTTGGAAGAGAACACGCGAGGACTAGTGTATCGTCGCTACTTTACTTTTAACCAGTTAACCGTGTTTGACGAGTATACTCGTCATGAGCATACGACAGTGACCATTGGCTCTGAAGCGAGGGTGCCACAGTTAACTGGTTAAGAGGCAACCGTACTATAATACCGCTACCGTTATCGAATAATGGATGATACGCTAGACGATTAGGGGGTAAAGGTTCGGTAGCGTCGATCGATCCTTCAATATTCCATCGATTCGTTGCAAACGAACGTGTCCACTCGTTTTTCTTTCCATTTTTCCATTTCGATGCTCGCACCGGATAGAGCGAGCACCTCTACCTTCCAACGGCAGTTCCGTCACGACCGTCGCGTTTGACACGAATCACGGAAAGGAGAGGAATATATTTTCCCAGGCGAGGAAAAGTTGGTCTAGGGATCGAACGTTCGATTTGTATCGCGTAACTTTCGAGGTAACGAGTTAAGGAAGAAGCTGGTTGATTTTCCATGCGTAGCGTAAGGGAGACCGCAAGTATTTATACCTACCGATTATTATAATCCGTCGCTTGTGCCGAAACATTAAGGTATCCGCGAACGTGCGAGAACACGAGAACTTGAAAAGTTTCACCTTGTGAAAGAAGAAGGAAAAAAAAAAGAAACAACGACATGTTCGCAATTTACCTGAAAGATTACAATTTTTCACAAGTTACTCCGCTCGTGTATCGAAACAATAAATCCCCCACTCGTCCGCCTCCTCCCGAGTATCTCGTTGTTATCGTTTTCCACGGAGAAAGGAACAGGAGAAAACAAAAGGCGCGAGTGAGATATACTTTAATTATTGCTCGTTCGCCGCAAAATCTCCTCGACTATGGATCCTACGTTTTTTACGGTGAACTTGGTAACGCTGTTCAACAACCGTATCACGAACCAATGATTCAAAAGTCGATGCGCCAGAACCGTGTCGGTCCGCTCGTTGAGATCCGGGTCCGTCAACTCTTGATACACCGAAGCTAGATTTTCCCGGAGGTTGCCGCCCCTTTCCAGAACCTCTGGACGCAACGCGTCCCAGGGCAACGCAGCGGTCAGTACAGTCTGGAAGAGAATCGAACGCGATGATCGTGATAGGTGATGCGATCGAGAAATTCTTACGAGACACAACTCGAGAGGTAGCCAATAAACAAGCCCTTCGCGATCCTCGGCTCGACGCTCGGACGACTCGCTGGTCGAGAGTTCGCCTTCGATTTCAGCCACGCTCTCGGTAACGGTGGTCGCAACCCGCGGCATCTGAAAACGCTAGGGAAATCAGCGTGGAACAGGCGAATCTGCGCGCGTAAGTGGTACCTTCGAGTCGCGAAGGTTCCCTCGTAAAAGTTGCTGAACGTATCTCTCGCCTTCTTCGATGTCGGCGCACACTCGGTTCCCCAACGCGAGCGCGAGCGCCTTCCCGAAACCGTCTCGCGGATCCTCCCCCTTGCAGAAAGCCAACAACAACGCCGTGTAATTAACCGTGTACCGATCGACCATGTACATTCGACAGAGAAGCTCTTTCGCTAACGCGCGTCTCAGCGTCTCCTCGGGACTCGAGTAACACGGCGTTACGTTCGATATCGCCGAGCGAATGTTCGTGGCCTCGCCCTCGAACTGGTAAAACTCCTCCTCGTAAAATTCCTCCTGATTCCTGATCAGCTCGTCCCGCAACAGCTCTCCCACGTTCGGGCAGTCTTTCGTGCACTCGAGGAACCACATCGGTGTCCAATGGTACTGCGCGCGAGTCACAGTTTCTTTCAAATCGGGGTCCTGAATCCGGAAACGATCTCTCGCGATCAATATGTCCCGGCAGGTGGGCATCGGCAGGTCCATCGCGTAAACGAGAAACTCTCGCCAGTCGACGTAATCGACCGGTCCGAACAGTCTATCGACCAGATCGGACACGTCCGTCGATCGAAGCCGGTACCAGGAACACGGTAACGATATCGTCTCCCCCTCCTCCTGACCGTGACCAATCAAATCTTCGATCACGTAGATCAACGTGCGCTCGCACATCGTTCCGTACGGCGCGATCCGTTTAAACGTTTCCATCAACCGAGCGAGGTGAACGATTCGGAATCGCACGCTCGACGATGGGATCTCCTTCGCGCTCCTCGACTTTGCCCACCTCTCCGTTTCGCAGACGTACACGTGCGAGCGAACGATCAAACGATCGCCCTCCAACAGCATCTCCTTCTCGATCGGAGTGCCCTCCTCGATCGCGAAACAGAACGCGTTCGCCGTCTCGTTCACGCTCTTCATCTCCCGCCAGTACCTAAATATCACAGTTACCGCTCTGAGTAGCCGTCGTAGCGCCGCGGAACGGGTAAAGAGCTAACCTGTCCACGATCGAATCGTAGATACCGTGAAAGGTATTTTCCAACGTCTCCATAAGGAAGCCAACGTCCGATCGAGCCACGTTCGCTATCGACTCCAGTTTAAGACGAACTCGCTCGATCTCGTACTCGACAGCGTACCGCCATTCCAACGTTAGATCTTGCATCCGCGATACCATCTCAAGATCGTTAACGTTCACAATCGCGATCTCTTCTCTTCGTAACAGTTCGTTGGCTCCCGTGGAAACCGCGTCTACGATGCTCCTCGCGTAGTTGACGGTTTCCACGATCCCTTTGAACAGAGATACCTCCTCGACGTCTCCAAGAGTCGCGTTCTTGTCCGTCAACGCGTGCTCGATTTCCTTTTGCAGAGCATCGCGATCGACGGCAGCTGGCCGAGAGTCCGCGATATCCGTCGATTTCAACGGTTCGTCCGTTTCGATTCTGCCCAGAATAACCTTCGACGAGTCGTCGATCTCTAGCAACGGTTTGCCCGCCATCCCTAGGTAGTAGTCGTGCAACACGCGTATCGTGTCGACGCAACGGTCCATCTCCGCTTGAACGAGGCCGACGTAAACGTTGAAAAGAAGGACAGCTTGGCAAACGGGCCATTGCTCGTCGATCAGTCGCTTTCGTTCCGCCTCGACCTCGCGCCTCTTCCGGTCGCAAATCTCCCAGAGTTCGCCTCGAAAATCCGCCACGCGACGATGCAGCTCGCACTTCACGTCCGCGTCGTTGCGAGCGTCGTGCTCGATCGCGTTGAACGCCGCGTGAAATCGACGCAACAGTTCCTGCCTCTGGTCGGGTCGCTCGACGTAGTCCCGCGCGTTCCTCGTTACGAGATCGACGTACGGCGCGACGCTCGACGAGTGAACGCTCTTGAGCAACAGCAGCTCCTTTAACTGCTCCGTGTACCTCTTCTCCATACGGTCCCAGATGCTAGCCAAGCTTTTCACCAGCGTCGAGGGCAAAGGAAAATCGATCCATCGCCAGGTGGATTCGCCGCTGGATTTACCAACGGTCGGTACCAACCGATCGTACGACTCTTCCGACTCGATCTCGTGATCGAACTCGATATTTTCGGTGACCAGACGTCGAACGATCGCCGGTTTCAACGGTTGCCCGTATCGCTTCGTTTCCTGTTCCTCCGTGAGATTCGTTAACGCTTCGCCGAACAACTCCGTCGATGGTTTTCCACGCGCTAGATCGCCCATCGCGAGTCTCGCCAACGTTTTCAACGTCGGTAGATCGAGAGCGGAGTAGTAGAGAACGCGAGCGATCTCGCGAGAAGCGTAAAACCTGTCGATCGAGGGCGCGTCCTCCTCGACCAGTTCGTACGTTTGGTCCTCGTTCTCCAAGTGTTTCGGCCGACGCTTCGTTCTGACGAACACCGTGGCGAACGTGCGACTCGAGGACGGTGACGGCTGGCCTCGTTTCGCGATCGGATCGGGCACGAGTCTCGACCGCCTGGAAAATCAGGAAATAACACCGACGACAAACGCGTTCGAATCGTAATCGGATTTCTAATTGCCTGTTCGCCGCGTATGGATCGGATTTGTCCTCGAAAACGATCCTAGGCTCGATACTTTCGATCTCTTCGATGGTAACGTCTCGAAGGTCGGCCGAGTTTGGCTCGGGAGGCGGAGCAGAACCGGTCAAGGCTGCCTCGAGACGTGACATCCGTTCGTACGTGTCCGGATAATCGATCAGGACGCAGCCGTTCGCGCGCGTCGCGCTCTTCAGGTATTCGAGGAGGATCTTGGTGGCCAGTTCGTCGGTGATCGGCTCGCCCAGCGTAAGGAACTCGTAAGCCCACTTACCTGCCCGCGTGCAAAATCCACGTGAAATGGAAACAGGCAGAGAACGAAGAAAGAGGGAGAGAGAGACTACCGATGTACGCGGAGTCGGACAACACGGGATCCACGTCGTCGTACGGAATATTTCTCGGAGTTTGCGTCTCCTTCTCCCTGGTATCGTCGTTTCTGCCCTCGCCGTTGTCCCCGATTTCCTTGATCGACTCGTCCATCCGTCGATCGACCCGGTTCGAATCTACCTTTTGTCGAATCGCGTCCGTGGTCGCCGCGATTACGTTCAAATCGATGTACCGTATGTCGGACATCTCGTGTTTGTACCACTCGAGGCAGTAATTGATCGCGTCCTCCATACGTAACGCGCGTACAGAGGCGTGATCGAGGAGCGCTCGAAGCGTTTCGTAGGCACCGCGATTTCCAACGCCGAGTACGATCGCCACGTGCTTCAACTCGGAGAGCAACGTCCGCGAGCGATCGATCGGTCGCGCGTAAAGCCCCTCGAGGAGACGATGCACCGCGTAGCCGAGTATCGCGCGACCTGATTCGAACGATTCGCTGCTACTTTCCTCGAGTCGTTCCCAGGGTGGGTTTCCATCGAGATAGTCGTCCAGCAGTGCTTCTCGTAACGTTTCGAGCGCGTCGCTCGAGTCCGTCTTGAGCAAGCCGTCGCGGTCGTCGTCGTGGTCGTCATCGTGGTCATCGTAAGGAATCTCTTCGTCGAAGATGGGCAGAGACTTGAGAAACATGCTCTTCCACTCGGTGAGGAGGGCAACCGGAACACGGCCGTCGTTCACCCGGCGATGCTCGGCCATGTTCAGCGCGATGCTCACCAAGTCGACGAGCAATCCTTGGCAAAATTTCCAATGCTTCTTCCGTATCTTTTCTATCTTCTCCGCGAGCAACCTTTCGCGAAGCTCGCACATTCTTCGACACTCGGCTTCCACGTCCTTCTCCCGTTGGACGACCAGATCTTGAGCCCGTTCGTAGCTCGCGCGATGCTCCACAGCGGTCGCCTCCAACGTGATATCCTCGACGACCTTTTGATTCCCAGCCATCGTGTTTTTCTGTTCGCGCACCTCGCACAATTTGGTCACGATCTGTTTCTCGTATCTCGACTGATCCAACACTCGGCTGGCGATCGCCTCGTCGAACGCTCTCTCCTGTTTAGCCGCCATCCTCTCCCACAGTTCCGAGAGCAACGCTTTACGCATCTTCGATTTCAGAGCGTCGATCGTCGCCGCGCGTTTCCTTCGATCCTTCAGACGATCGACGTACGTTCCGTCCGTTTCTTTCTCCTCCTCCTCCTCCTCCTCCTCCTCCTCCTCCTTCTCTTTAGCTCGAACGCGATGCTTCAACTCGAAACGATCCAATTCCTCGCTCTGCTTTTTTCTATCGTCCAGCGACGTTCTTTCCGGTACCTAGACAACGCAAATTGGCGTGCATCACGTAGATAACCGCGTACGTAACGTCTGGTGGAGAGTTGGAGTACCTCGGGGACGCAACGTTCGAGGAGATGCCGAACGCGAGACGGCTCCGTCGTATCGTCGAGCTGCTTTCGCTGCCGCTGCAATTTTCGTAGCATCCTCGGGTACTTGGAACGATGCCAGTCGAGGGTGTCCTTTCCCTTGGCCAGTTTCTTCGACGAACGGTGCTCCTCCGGCTGATACGGAGGCGGGTCCTCGGAGACTTTGGTAACCTCGAACTTTTTCGAAGTTGGCACGAAACGTTCCCTCTCCTTTTGCAACGTGATGAAGTGCAGCCTGTCCTTGGTCTCGAGGGAGAGGTAGAGCTTGTAGAACAACCGCAACGAGGCGCTACCACGGCCGCGCGAGATCTCCTCGATGCTCTCATCGTCGCAGTCAGCCCCGACGAATCGCAACCAGAATCGTAAATGTTTCAGATTTACCCTGCAGAGAGCGGGATCCTGCGTGGGCACGATCGTGTCCAACTGATCGCGGGTTATTATGTCGTAGCTGTGGAGGATCTGCGCCAAAAGCGTCCCGTCTCTGGTGTAGTGGCCGAACACGTCCGGCTTGAGATCTATCAACGCACCTAGCCTCGCTTGTATCCAGTCGCGTAGAATTTCCCCCATCGCGCATTCTCCACTCTGAACCTGCCGCTTCTCTACATAGTTACCAATGAAAACTGACGCGTATAAAAAGTGTGTATCATTTATTAATAGATCCTTTACACTCCACTGCACATACACGACGCGTTACAGGCCTATAGGTACAGACGGATAAAGAAAATCTTGCTTTCTCTCTCAGCTTTCCCTCCTTTATTCACTCGAAACCAACACGGCGTCGCTTGAGCATTGCTTCGGTTCTGCCGATAAATACTTCTATTCTGAGGGGGGGTAGTGGGGGAAGATTTGGGTTTAGAGAGAAGTCCTGGATGCGAGAAAAGAATATAATAAATCGTCGTTCCCTGCGTACGGGAATAAAAAGTATACATACATCCATCGTCGGTGCGTCGAAAGAAAAAGAAAGTAAGAGAAGATTAGAAAAACAAAGCCGACGCGTCTCCTCTCTCTCTCTCTCTCTCTCTCTCTCTCTCGCTTTCCTTCTCTTTCTCTTCTCTCGTTCGTTCGCGAGCCTTTCGATCGATAATGGACCACCTTCCGACCGAGTAATTCGTAGCGATAATAAAAAGTGACCGTTCGCTTACGCTTATCGCGATCCTTTACGCGCCAAATGTACCAAATGTATTTTAATATATATTTACCTAGACGTAGAACCGCGTCGCGTGAATCAGATCACACCGTTAACATAATTAGATTACGATCGGACTCGTTAATTCGCAACTGAATCGATCCGCGCGTGATCGTCGCTAAATTCCACCACGCAACGTCTCCTCCTCGTCTTCCGTCCATCGTTTACTCGTTTACTCGTTTACTCGTTACTGTTGTTGCCGTTTAATTGTATGTACAGAAGAGGTATATTATACTCGATAATATTAATGCGTTAATATTCTGAATAAATTACGCGCGACTACAGTGGGCAAAATGTGGGCAAAATGTGGGCAAAATGTGGGCACGGTACTCTTCGATTTTTTTCTCATTACACATTTTCCCCTTCTCCTCTTTCACTCGTCGTCGTTCCCCTCGTTGCCTCCTCGTATCCCTGTCTCTCCCTCTTCCTATTTCTCTTTTATTGCTTCTCTGAAACTGGATCTTTCGCGAGTTATTTGCGTTTCCAAAGGAGAGAAAAAAAAGAAAAAAAAAAGTTGACGAACGAAACGCAGCGTGGAATGGATCGAGGAGGACAAACGATTTCTTCTGTGCTTCTTCTTTCCCTTGCTCTTCCTCTTCCTCTTCTCGCTCGATACTCTTGTTCTTTTTCCTCTTGGACATGGAAACAAAAGGATTCTACCAGCTATATAGTCACTAGGGTACTCGCGTCTCGAGCATCTCTAGTGCTACCGTGTCTAATACGAAGGAACGGGCTCGATAACTTTACCTAAAACTCTATCTCCTAATTTTACTCTACTTGTTTACTATGTATGTATAGGTGTGTCGTGTGTATCTCACTCCTTTTGTCTTTCCTCGCAGCTACAATACACACTCTCGTCTCTCGCACGCACATTCTTCCTCTTCGCGCGGTTCCACGCGATACTTTTCGTTCTCTTTCTCTACATCGCCTCAACTGTTTCGTATGCGCTAAATACTAATTTAAACTAAGACTTGTTGCTATACGCAAAACTACTCATCGCTAATATTTAGCAACATGGACATTATTATTTGTTGGTTTTCATTTATTTTCTATTTCTCATCCCCTAAACCGAGTATCCTATTCCTCGTCGATCAATTAAATCGTTCCAAAATATTCGTCGCTTCTTTATTCGGCTGCTCTATCGCGCTAAGAAAAAGATTATCGTCATTTTCATATCCCGCCTCTGTTCTTTTTTCTCGGTTCTTTGTTATCTCACTCACATTCGCGCACTCTCGCTCGCAGATGCGCGCGCGCGCGCGAGCGCACACACACGCACGCACTCTTACTTCAATCGCTCTCGCGCTCACTCTCTCTCACTCTCTCTCTCTCTCTCCCTCTGTGTGACGCGCGCGCGCGCGCGCGCACGCGGGGCTAGCTCTTAGCGTTTGGAAAACGGAGGGACGATCGCGGACGATTGCCAGGTGGTATTATCGGTAGAACGCGGAGGATCGAAGGGAGAAGAAATTTGGTTTTCCCTCGAAACCGCGCAATACGGACACGTCCGAGGAAACGAGTTCCACCGGCCGGAAGTAAGTCGAAGGCTAAACGACGAATCAATCGTTCGCTTCGAAGAGTCTCAAAGGCACGTCACTTTGTAGGTACCCGGTTATTTTATGCTTCGTTTTCTTCCTTTCGCGACAGGCAATGGACACGATTATCGTTACTACTATTATTATTATTATTATTATTATTACTATTATTAATGTTAATATTAATATTAATCGTTAACAGTATTACACTAGCAGAGTATTAATTTAATTTTAATTATTACTCTTATCGTTAGTATCTATCAATTAATATTCTTGATCATTTGAATCGTTAGTATTATAGTAAGTAGTAGCATCGTAATCGTAATCGTAATCGTAATCGATAGTATTAGTAATTAGCGTTAATATTAGCGTAGGTGTAAATGTTAATTATTGTTAATTATTATTATCGTTATTATCGTTAAGTTAATTTAACGATTTCCTTTTTTTTGTCGGCTGTTACTTGGTTTAATTCGACTATATTCGTTCTCGTCGTATCTGATCGGCCGATATTGCGCGTTCCGGGGTTCACGGTTTCTCTCGTCAGAGTATCACGAAACTCCGTTGATCCCACCATCTACTACGCTCGCGCAACCAACAATAATTATTCGTTATCTTTTATCCTTCCTATTTGAGTACTACTACAGCTACTCCTACTTCTATTACTATTACTATTACTATTACTATTACTATTACTATTATTATTATTATTACTATTATTATTATTATTCCTATTATTATTATTATTATTAACAATTATTATTGTTATCGTTAGTTAACACGTGTCTACCGCTATTGCTATCGTTTATTATCTAGTAATAATTAGTTAGCGCGTAATCGTCACTACTGGTAGTATCATCGGCTAATTTGTCTGGTCTATGGTCGAAATAAGAGAACGCGGTGGATAGCTAGATGGATGGGTGAACTGTTCTTAAATAGGTGGCCGCGCGTTCTATCGATACCTGGCAACCTCCTCTAATCGATCCTCCGATAGCTTTCGCTAGCGCACTCTCGTTCCCACATCGTAGATTCGATCTCTGTTTGTTACAACGAGTATATCATCTCTCGAGCGTGGACCCAAAAATCTTTAGAAATTCCAATCATCGTGGAAGGCGCGACGCGATCCGAGATGGCAATTTGACGAGGGGAAGGTAAGCTCGCAAATTATTGTGGCGATTTCGATGTCTACCGAAAGCGTCGAGATTTTCTTTCTTTCTTTCTTTCTTTCTTTTTTTTTTTTGGCTCACGGAGCTGGACGAAATTACAAGGAATCACGGTTGACCGAGTTCACTTTGCGGCGCGTTCACGGCGTGCGAAGAACGGGAGTTTTCAGGAAACAAGTCTAACCCGTCAAGCACATACATTTACATAACGCGCGCGTTAAGTACTACTCGTCGCTCGAATTTTTAAAGACTTTTGGCGCGCTCGCATCATTCCACGATATAGTACACGTCGGTTCCATATACCAATTACCGTATGCTATACAATTACGCGATTAGCAGTATCACCGTTACTTTATTATGATTAGTGTTATTACAAAAGCTTGATTATTTGGATCGGACTGTAGCAATATATTCACATGACTGTCGTCGTGGAAAATAAAGATTCAACGTTTACGTTACATTTACTCTCGGTCGTCGACAACTTGATTCATAATAAATCATAATGTATATATATATATATATATGTATATATAAATACAATAATAATAATAATAATAATAAAAATAATAGTAATAATAATAATAATAATAATAAAAATAATAATAAACAAATAATATTAATAATAAAAATAATAATAAAAATAATAGTAATAGCAATATAGCTGTAGTAATATTAATAATCACCAGTGTAATCGTAGTCGTTTCCCCTGTCTCTGGCGTTGCCGTCGCCGTCGTCGTCGCCGTCGTCATCGTCGTGGTCGTCGTCGTCGCAACCGTCATCGTCGAGAAACGAAGGTTTTCCAATTTGGTAGCTCGATTCGACTACTGTACAGATATTGCCACCGCGCAAAAACACGTCGCTTTGGAATTAAATCAGACAGGCAACACTCGTCGGCTCCTCCGTGAAAGCGTTAACTGAAACTGTATAATAACGTTGCGATAAACGAACGGTACAAACATCGTTCGTGCTTGTTCCAGCACGCGCACTCTCACGGACGACCATCGTCCAAAGATTAGCTTCGCCAATTATTGCCGTTTGTTCGTCGACAGCGAACATTTTTTACCAGAAAGTACGGAATAGCGTTCCTCGTGTGTATACAATATAGTATTTTGCATGTATATATACATATAAATATGTATACGTATATATCGTATGTATAGAGAGAGAGATATATTATATTTATATTTATATTTATATTTATATTTATATATATATATATATCTATTTTTTTTGTTTTATAACCTATCTGTATATATGTATTCTAGGTGTTATCGCGTCGGCATTCGTCATCGTGCAATGACACGACGATCGCACGATTGCACAAAGAAAAACCGAGAGTTTCTTTTACCTAACAAACTGAAACTAACTAACGAGATGGGGGAGAATTGCGACCGCGAACGTATCTCGGTGGTGGTCGTCGATAATCCATGATCAATCGCCGCGACATTGCACTTTTAGTTAGTTTACCGAGGAAACGCGATATTCTCGGCATTTGTTCGTGTTTCCCCTGGAAAAGTGTCACTAGGTGATTAAAAGATCATCGGATAGCTTTGAAAACCGGAGCGTTTCGAAAATATCGGTGGCGTGTACGAGCGCGCGGAAACGATCGAAGAGAAGCACGCGTTTCGAGTCGCATATAAAAATACACAATGTTCAGGGATACGATTAAAAGCGCGTGATCACGGTAAAACGGGAACAGTGGGAAGGGGGGTAAGTGAGTTAATCGAAATTCGGCACCCTGTAAATCGGACGCGTTCAGAGAGTTAATCACGGAATAGAAAACTGCGCGGCGTTATTATCGCGGTTGCACCGGAGGAACATTTCTCTTCGCGGTGGCAGTAATCGATAGCAATTAACGCGCGAGAATAAATCTTTTCGGGCAGTTTGTCGACGATATCGTTCGTCCCCACCTTTCTCGCGTTCACTTTCTTTCTCGCGTCCTCGTTTAGCCCGCGCCACAGATTATCGATCGTAGGAATAGGTCTGAGCGAGAGAAAGAAACTGCGTATTATGGAAGCGGGACGAAAACGAACGAACAAAGGTTTCCCTCGTCCGAGAGTTGATTCGCTGCGGGCGAAACGCAAACGAACGCGATGCTTTTCGGAGAGATCGCGTCTCTTCCTTATCTAAGCTCGATCGTTGCGAAATGATGCACGTCTCCCGTACAAAGGAACAAGAAGACCCAACGGAAACGACGACGACAACAACAACAACAACGACGACGACGACGACGAAGACGAAGACGACGACGACAACGACGACGACGACGACGACGACGACAAATGTTCGAACCGCGTCGATGCTTTGGTTGCAGGGATTTCTAGCGCATTCGCAAACGTTTTCGCAAACGCGCGCTCGTTATGCCTCGTACTCTCTCACTCTCTCGCATGCACACGCTCTCTCTCTCTCTCTCTCTCTCTCTCTGTCCTTTGCACACGCACATTCCCCCTCTCTGCCTCTTGCGTTATCTCACTCGTATTTTTTTCATTTTTCTTTTCTACTCGAGTTTCATTCGTTTCGCGATCTTTCTGCATCGCCTCGCCTCGTCTCGTTTAACGTGCGTCCCTCCCGTGGACGTGAACGATTTCTATTAATCGCTTCCTTTCTCAACATCCCACCTATATATATATGCGTGTATATGTATATAGATATAAATATAATACTTATATAGATATACACGTATATACAAATATACGTATGTATGTACGACAAATCAGACAGTCTAGGTGCGTCCCCGAGGAGAAGGATGGCAAGGTTCCCGCGTGTCTACCGAGAACCGCTTCCATCGGAGGATTGAGCCGTCGTCGCGGGATTATGGCTCGTCTCGTATTCCATCACCTCCTGGTAGATGAGCTCCTTCCACTGGTCCACCGTGTGCTCCCTCTCGTCCACGCTATGATCGTACGGGCCTGGCGCAGGCTTTGGAAAGGAAGAAACGCGATTTCATTTTCGTAATAATTCATTGTCAGTTCGCGGGTAATAAAGACCGCGGCGATCGCGGTCGCGGCACCACTTACGGCATTGACTTCACCCTCGTCGTACCATACGTTTATGTAATTGTGCAGCAAAGCGTCGTCGACGGAGATGCGTCGCTCGGGGTCGATCACGAGCATCCGCGACAATAGATCCCTAGCTTGACTCGCTGCGGAAAGAGAAAGAAACGGTCAAGGAAGACGAGACCGCGACCGAGAGAGAGAGAGAGAGAGAGAGAGAGAGAGAAAGAGAGAAAGAGAGAGAGGAGAGAGAGAGACACCCTTTCTCACCTTTCAATCTATTGTGCTCGGACGAGTCCGATGGAAACAGAACGTCCGGGAATAGCCTGTCGAACGGGTACCCCGGATACCGTGGCCTGTTCTCCACGTAATTCCTCACCGTTGGCTGCAACCGCTGCATAAACTCTTGGGCCGGCGTCCCCAGTTGCTCTGCAATTGGTAAACGTCCAAGAAACTCGCTCGCCTCGCGATTCACCGCGATACAACCGGGGAGAACCTACCGATTATCTTGTTCCACTGGTCGATGTGATCCGTACCGGGAAACAACACACCGCCCCGAATCATTTCGCCCATTATACATCCTACCGACCAGATATCCACGTTCTCCTTGTACCCCATACCGAGGATCACCTGCGAATCATCGATCCTTCTTATATCCTATCTCCGCTCCCTCTCGCTTCCTCCTCCTCTCTTCTTACCTCCGGTGCTCTGTAGTATCGCGTCACCACGTACGGTGTCATCATGAAGGTAGTACCCGCGGTCCTCGCCAATCCAAAGTCGAGAATTTTTAGCGTACAGTCGGCCTTCACCACGATATTGCTCGGCTTTAAATCCTATGGGGCGGGGGAGAGGCGAGGAACCAGAAATAAATCGAGAGATAACTCGATAAGAGAATCACTCACCCTATGGATGATGCCGGCCGAGTGCAAGTGCTTGATGCCGCACAACATCTGATAGAGCAGGTAAGACATGCGCTCGTGGTCCAGATCCATTTGGATCACCTGGCACAGGTTCGCGTCCATCAGCTCCATCACTAGGTAGACGTCTTGAAACTCGTCCAACGATCGTTGCGGCGTGAACGCGTTCAACAGACCGATTATCTAAAGAAGCGAGAAGAAGGGGAAGAAGAAGAAGAAGAGACGAAGCAAACTCTCGATAACCGAATTCGACTTACGTTCTTGTGGTTGACCAACTTCATCAGCTTGAATTCCCTGTAGGCCCTTTTCGCGTGCGTCACGTTCTGAAAGGGTCTGGAGAGTTTCTTGATCGCTACGTTCTGCGCGGTGACCGTGTCGTACGCCGCGCTGCAATCATCGTTTCCGGTTAGGACCGCGATCGCAGAGATCGATAGAGAGAGACTTACCAAACGATCCCCTGAGCACCGGAGCCGATCGGCTTCAAGTTCTGGTACCGCTTCAGAATAGTGAATCTGGTGTCCCCGACTTCGACCGTGTAAAACATGGCGGACAGCCGGGTTGTCATATCAGGCCCCAGGTAAGGCATGCGCCTCGTCGGTGCTCGTCTCTCCTGTTGGACCTGTACCTGCACCTCCCCCCCGCTCGAGCACTCCTGGTGCACTCGACGAGGACTTACGCTCTTAGCCACTTTGAACCAGAGTTTTGGCGTACCTGGCCGAAAGGAAACCTAGCCGCGCCTCGCCCTCGGTTACCCGCTTACGGTCGACGCGACGCCGTCGCCGTCGCCGCCGCCGCTCTGCTCGCTTCTCACGCTCCCCGGATTCGTCTAGGGCATACATAGGGAAACCTGACCGATTATTCGATCGGCGAGAAGAGGTCAAACCGAATATTTCGATTCCTCCTACGGCCACCACGGGATTCCCCCGATTATTTTTAGATCGCGTCGCCTAGACGCAGACGCGGACGCAGACGCCGACGCCGACCGTTACCTTCTCTCCTTCCCCCCCATTCTCGCTCCTACACCTGCTCATACCGATTACGCAACGTAACCCGCGACCAAATCGATCCCATCCAAACCTCTCTACTCACCATAAACCAACGGCCATTGTGAATGATCGACGATGAACGGCTGGATCCGAAGCGGGCCAAATCTGTAAACAAACGGACGCATCTCATTTTATATTATCCGTTCATCTGTCATTTATTTCGTATCGTCTCGTATCGTCTCGTATCGTCTTGTCTAACTCGTCTCGTCTCGATCGAAATCTATTTAGAGATCGGTCTTCGGAAGAAAAATTCCGTCTAGACCTTGAAACGGGAGCTGGCCAAGAATTTCAGACGCGAACCAACCCCTCTGCTGATAAATACCTACTCTCTCTCCTTCTCTCTCTCTCTCTCTCTCTCTCTCCCTCTCTTTATCCTATTTCGAACAGGCTCGAAACTTTGATGACACCGATCCAAGTTTTATATGGGAGGTGGTAAAATCGAGTAGTTAACGACGGTTGCGCGATAAATCAATGCGTTTATCCAGCTAGCCAGCGAGGGATGTTAACACGCCTCGTAGATGAACCGCGCGATATTTATGCAACGAACCGGTCGTGCATTCACGGCTGGTTGGTTCACACGCACGCTCGCATTTTTCGCTGCACCGCCACCCGCGTTTACGCGTTTATACCAATTTTACTACTTTTCCTTACACGACCGACATTTTTAGAATAGTTCGCGATCACTCACTCGATCGATTCCTCGTGTTCCTGTCGCGTCCGCGCGCTACCTATAACAGACAAACATGTGTCACCGGTCTGTGAACATTTCCGCGCGCAAATTTCAACAAAATACATCCCTCCACCGTCCCTCTCTCTTCCCCCCGCGCTGCTATCGATCCTACTCCTACATAAACCAAAACCACCAAGGGTTCGAGAAATTCGGGATCTATCTAATAATAAAACTCGCGGAAAACGCGGCCGCCACTTGGTTGCGCTCCTGACCTACTAATCGCAAACGTCGATTCGGGGATGCTAGTAAACGCGGTGTACCGGAAACCTGACCGCTACGAAGGCCGCTCGAATCAAACGGAACTGTATCGATCGTTCCACGATCGAGCAACATCGAACACCGCGACGAGAATCAGGGAGGAGAGAAATCCACCGACCTACCTACCTACCTACATGCGTATACACATGTGTATGCATGTAGCTTCATCACGGGTAAACGCAACCGGTTCGAGAGAAACGTAGGGAGCTTACCCTGCGACAACGCTCGCGACGTCGACGACGCCGGCGCGACGACGACGACGACGACGACGACGACGACGACGACGGCGACGACGACGACGACGACGGCGACGACGGCGACGACGACGACGACGACGACGACGACGACGACGACGACGACGACGACGACGACGACGACGACGACGACGACGACGACGACGACGACGGCGACGACGGCGACGACGACGACGACGACGACGACGACGACGACGACGACGACGACGACGACGACGACGACGACGACGACGACGACGACGACGGCGAGCACTCGCTTAGGGCACTCTTAAAGTTTTCTGGAACAAAGGGAAACGCTTCGTTAGCGTCTGAAAATTTGTAACGCGTTCGCTTTAGGCTATTCGATTTCGCGTTTAATTCGTAGTAAAGTGTCCAACGAAACGAAAGAGAGGTAAAACGTAGAACCCGCTAAAGAATTGACCGACGAAGCGAAGAAACGGGGAACGAGCCAACAACGGCGCCAGGGTTATTTATACCGAGACGACCTTTGACGACGTCGGCGGCGACGCTCAATGAAAATCTTTCGCATCGTCAACCAGACGCGGAAGAAGATCGCGCGCGCGTTCTCTTCGAATCTGTTAGCATGGCGCCAGGACGGCATCCTAAATGTCACGGCAGTTGGACCGGTTCTGTCGAAAAACCTATCGTTATCGCGAAAACCCCTTCTCTAGAAGGCAAAACGCGCGGTCCTTTTCTCGTTACAGGAACGAGTGGCACCGGGGGGGGGGGGGGGGGGGGCTATTTAGGCATCGGGAGCGTAAACGAGGACCAATTGGGTACAAGGACGGAATAGCTAAATCGTCGTCGTGAAAATGATTACGCGCGACGAGGTTGCGCGTCGTAACGCGCTCAAATGGAATTTCAATAGGGGAACTATCCGCCCTACCTATACCCACGCTCCACCACGGAATTTCGTAAACTTTCGCTCTCTTCTCTCCCCGTACGGAATACTGCTCGAGTCCAGCAACGATTCTTTAACCGATTCGCTTCTTTTGGACTACGGCCAAGGACGCGTCGCGCGATCTCGCAACCTAACAACGATGCAGCCCCGTGACCGACAACGCCGAGAGGTTAACAATTACGCGCGATTACGCGAGGATACATCTTTGAAATCGATGCACGTATCGACGGGGACGTCATAGCGGCGAGGGCGATCGTTCGGTATAAAAGACGGCTACCACCGTGTTTCGAGCATCAATCGATTCTCAACCGGTTTTCGGAAGGTTCTCCACTAGCCATTCTCTGCGTCAACATGAAGTGCATCGCGGTGAGTAAATCGTCGAGCGTCTATCGTCCGGTAGGATGATGCGTTACCAATCGATCGTCGATAATCCCATTTTGCAGATGGTCGTATTGCTCGCCCTGGTCGGCGTAGCTCTGGCGAAACCCATCGAGGAAACGGAGCTGATCGAACCGGTGAACGATTCGGCAGCACCGTCGGAGAGCGAGGTCGCGGCACGGGACAAACGAGGATTGCTCCTCGGTGCGGCGTACACCGCGCCAATTGCCTACACCGCTCCGGTCGCCTACACCGCAGCTGCCGCCTACAGCTACCCTTACGCTACCTACACCAGCTACCCATCGGCTTACTACGCATCGGCCTACACCGCCCCCTACTATCTTCTCTGATTATTTCAACCCTTCTTCCCTCTCGACGACCGCTGGCCCTCTCCGGATTTCTCATCGATACGCACCAATCAACGCTAACTAACCACTCCACACCGCGAACCATCTATACCTCTGAGAACGCTGAGTAAAAAGTATGTAAAATATATCAACGTATATCGTTCACCATACGAGATAATTATTTCTTCCACTTTTCTTCCGCTACAAGTTTCATCCACTCGTAGCTAGCTATCTACCAAGAGGATCGTATAATCCGATCAGGTAGATTGCGTGCGCGCCTGCTCTACGCGTTATTCGATCTGTGTACGCGCGCGTTACGACGTTACACGTGCCCTCCCCTGCCCCGATAGTCCTCGATGAATATTCATTGCCGTTCCTCCGATCGAAACTCTGACCGCGTCTACGTGCAGCTGCGTGCGAGACCCGCGATTCTTTCCCGCGGAAACCATTTTCGTCGGTCCCTGAAAGAGAGAGAGAGAGAGAGAGAGAGAGAGAGAAGGATATCTCAATCGAAGATAATCTCCGTCGCCTCGATCATTCTCCTTCTTCTTCCGTCTTGTATACGTACCACACTCCGCTACCCCGTCCGTACGATTCTTCGATCCACTGGACAAGCAATTTGTCCGTTTCTTCGGATACAGTGATACTAGCGTAGTCCGGATCTAGGATGTCGCGAGGCCGGACCAACAACATCTTTGCGGCCAAACCTAATACACACGTCGTTGTCGTCGTCGAATCGAAAAAAACCGAACGAATCTTTACCCTACCGTTTTCCGTTTCCACGCGCTCCCAATACACGACCGATTATCAGTAGTGGTAAGATACGACACAACGAGCAAGCTTAATTATTACCTGTTACACGTAGAGATATCATCGAAGATGATACGACTGTCGCGAGTTCGAAATATCGGTAGGAACGAATCCACGGCGGTTACGTACCTGAAACAAAAATGATGCACTCGATTAGAGTGACGAGAGGAGATTGCATCTTCCTTGTTTCTTTAGCGACGCGTTATAAGATCGCGGCGTTTTCCACGGCAAGAAAGCAAGAAACGATTCCGCCATAAATCAAACGACCCTCTTCAATTTCGCGGAGCTACAAGTGCTAGAGCCCCCTCCCAACCCCTCCGGGTCCAAGTGTTTCCCGCTTTTTTTTTTTTTTTTTTTTTTGCTTTTCTCTCTCGCTGTTTCTCGTGGCGTGGCCTTGATCGTGCAACGGGTTCCTAAATCAGCGAGCCGCTGCGGCTCGACGACGGATCGATCAAGGTGACTGCGTTTTAACGAGTATCGGCAACTGTTACGGGAAAAATGTCACGGGTTCCCCTAACGGGAGAGATAAACCGCATCGCACGGATCGTTAAGTCGGAGAGTTATAGGATAGACGAGTACACGTGTCAACCGCGAAATCTAATTACCGGTAGCATTCGTTACCGGGCGAACGGAGTTTGCGAATCAAACCTCTCGAAGCTAAGCAACGCGTCCCACTGATTCGCGTTTCATCGTACACGCAACATCTCTCGGATGAGCTTACTAAAGCGACCGGCTAGAAAATCAATATCCAAGTATGTGTGCTAGTATCATTTGAAGCGGCCGACTACATTCCCGGCAACCTCCCTCCTACCACGCGTCCGTCCAACCTACTCCACACCGTGCCCAAACGATTCGATAAAATTAACTCTCCTCTTTCCAAAACGTTTCTAGACGAGACCAACTATGCGACCAATCCACCGGAGCTAATTTCTATTCTATACCTCGGTGTACAAAGAGGAGCGAAAAAAAAAAAGCGGTTCGACCGCGAGGCGGGGCAGCAAACCTCTCCGTTATCGGATTTGTCTTTCGTAGAAATCAACGCCTGCGACTTATCGATAAAAGTAGATAATTGTTCTTGGACGACGCGCGACGTTTAACGAACGAAAAGGCACCCCGGAATTTCTCCCAATCTCCTCGACGACGCATCCTACCTCGTAAATATCGATTGTCGTATCCCTCGTAGGAGCGTCACGCGTATCCAGTCCAAGACAGCTGGTGCGACGGTAGAAAACATCCGTGGATAGTCCGTGGCCAGACAAGGATCACCTTACCACCACCGATAATAACAACGCCGAACACGACGAACAGACGCGCTACTCGTTTCTTCTTCGTTGAAAACTAGCATCACACGGGGGAACCTAACTAACCCACTACACCTCTTTCTCCTAACAACGGCACAGATGAAATTTACACGAGAACCACCACCGTTCCGATCGTTGAACGAATATTCCCGTGGACATCACCTTCGAGCACCACTTTATTCCGAAAGCATCGCAACCACCGCAGCCGTGCCACCGTTACCATGCACGTGTGCCGCGCACCGTCGACCCAACCGGAGGCGAACGCGAAAAAGAAAACGAAGACGAAAGACGAAAGACGAAAGACGAAAGACGAAAGACGAAGAGCGAGATGAAAGCGAAGCGAAGCGAATCGGTGCGGAGGTAGGTAAACGACGCGCGATTCCCAACGGGAGCCGAGAGAAAGAAAGGAAAGAAGGAAACGCGACGCGTGTCGAGTGCCACGCACGACTGATTCGGGCCGAGGGAAGTTCGGGGCTGGCGCCTGCGCGACCTGACCTTCTCCCACTCCTACCTTCTATTCGCGGTCGACGCACCCCCACCATCCCGGGCATCCACCCCTCCGTCGAACGGACAATCACGGGACGATTCGCGCGACGATCTCCTCGCGTATCGTCGCGCCATGCCGCAAACAGTGCTCCGCTGCCACTTGCATCGACGCCGTTTACGTTTTACCGCGCTTCCCATTTCTTTCGCACAGTGACATACCAAAGTGAACACGCGATCCTCTATTAATAAAACTGATTCGTTATCACCAACGGGGACGATATCGCTACGAAACTGCATTCCTCGGGAATTACGCGTATCGCGACCACGCTTCGCCGCGACTATTTACCATTAAATTACCAGAACGAACGAACCCTTTGCTTATCGTTCGCTCGTTTCGATCAATCCAAACTGGGAGAGGGAAACGGGCAGGAGAGCGGCTGTAAATCGCGTGGACTCGTGGTCGGCCAACCACCTTCCCGTTCCTAAAATAACCCCTTTGAAACGAGTTTCACCCTCTTGCGTGAAAAGGGCCAAAGTACGTCACGCGTTACCGGATGCGGTGCCGAGATGCTATCCAACTATACGCTACGATTACTCTCTACCGTACCTACGCCTGTCGAATTAACGCGTCACAGCTACGACTTCGGCTGGAACCTCTTCCTTTTCCTGCGTCCAAATATTCACCACGCCGTCCATCAACCATCAACGTCGATCAATTACGACTGCTATTATGGCGCTAGTAATTACTTACACGACCGGTGAACTTTAGCGAGAAGCTTGACACCCGCTCTGGAGTAGCTAGAGCCGAAATAGATCGTGATACTAGCGCAAAAATAAGAAAAAGAATAAACGCGAGTGAATCGGTAGCTCGAGGAAACTCGGGGGGTAGGGGTTAAAATCGATAAAGCAAGATGGCGCGCGGCATACAGTACCGCAGAGTACCGCAACCCAGCTACCACGAGATTATCCTCTGTTGCTACTTCCACCTACCTATCTCTACCCGCTTTATCTATACAGAATGCAAACGTAAAAACCAGTTACACCAAAGTTATCCACTTTGGCATCCATTTACATTTACATTGGCAGGTGTACCGGAGGATAGGTTCGGCCGGCAGTGATCGAGCCGCGATTAAGATCAGACCTTAGTAGTAGTCTTGGTATCACTCGCAGCTCGTTAACGTTAACGAGAGGTGGTAAACGTACGACCGCGTCCATTTTTCGCCTAATTCCGTAATGTGGTTTTACGCGTCCACCGATACGAGTTAAGGTAACGCTGGAAAGTCGGTGACTCTTCCCGACGAGAATAACCGTAACTTCTCGGTGAACGAATGCGGCCGGTCACGCGATAGACCGCCGGTATTAAAGCCGAGCTACTTTAACCCTTCTCTCTCTGGAGAGAGATAGATCTGTCTAGCCGCGAAAAGACTAACTCGCTTTTCATCAGGTTCGATCGGAAACGCGAAAACCGAAGGTCGACCGTGTCTTCGTGGAAAATCTATAACCATCCCCCTGTTACGGTTTACCGAGCGTGTCGCGTGCTCGCGCTTGCGCGATTTCACGCGTACATCGAAAAGGAGGCACGATTTATTAACGGAGGAACGGGTTAACGACACTCACCGATTCAGGAGGTTACGAGAAGTTCCATGTCCCTCGGCAGTGATCTCTGTAATAAGAGAAAAAAGAAAGAGAAACAGTCAAGGCGAAACGATATAATTAACGAGATACTCGGGAAAAGCAGGGGCGAAGCAACGGGCAAAGCAAGGGGCAAAGCAAGGGGCAAAGCAGGGGCAAAAGCGGTGAAATTGTATTATTGCGGCAGGGGTGAGAAGCGAAAGAGCGGGGAAGTACCGGGAGGGTAGATCGGTTCCTCCGGGGCGGAAAGAGAAGAGTACTCGAAGGCTTCGTCACCACGCGTATCGAGCGAAGACTCCCGGCTTTGTTCCCCGAGCAGCGGAATTTCCATGTGCAGCATCACGAACGCGACAGTCGCCGTTCCCGTGACCGCGGTTTCGTTTCCCTCTGTCTCTATATTTCCGATCGATCGCACCCTCTCGATGACGCCCGGTAACTACGTCTAATCGAGAACGAGGAAAAGTTTCATCTTCCGAGTTCCGACCGCGTTCCGCATCTCCGACGGAAAAACAAATTCCACCGTACCGATTGCGTGCGCGTACGTCCACGGAGAAAGAAGGCCCTTTCCGCGAACTTTGATTAAACTTTAATGAAGCGAATAAGAGTTCCACCTCTTTCCGGGAAAACCGCGGGGAATCTTCGCCGATGTAGAGTATCGTTGAAGTTTTCAACGCGATAAGAATTTCCAATAGGAGGAGATTCGACATTAGCAATTCCGATCACACGCGAACTCTCGCTTTGTAAACCGGCAAATTTCGCTGAACAGGTTCATCGAATGAATAATAACCAAACCCCGATGCTACATCCCTCTTGTATCTCGTTCGCTCGAGACGAATTCATTTCTCACTCGAAATTGTTCGACTCGAGTTCCTCGAGATACGCAACGACGCGTAATCGAGCTACCCCTTCACAGATGGCGGCGCATCCAGCTCGAGCGATGTCCGACATCGGTAAAGAAGATGCCGTCGGAGCCTGGCAAACGCCGAAATCGGCTGAACGCCAAACAAATTGTTGGCAAATTCTCGATTACTTATATAATAATAGGTACGAGTCGAGTCGAAACGATCGTCGGAATCCAGCAGGAGACAACCAAGCAGGTAGGGAGGAAAATTGGAGGAAGCGGTGGGTGCGGAGGTGAAAGTAGCAGCGGCAGAGGAAGAACGAACAGGAGGGTGAAGGTGGGTCGAGAGCGAGAGGGTTCGAAACGGTGGATGACGTTGCTCGAGGGTGGAAGAAGGAAGGGAAATCGCAACGACGATCAATACTTCGCCACGCCTCGCGCCACCACCTATCCTGCCGAAGCGAACCTCGACTTTCCCGACCGTTTTCTCTCTCGGTCAAGAATGGAAACCGTCATCGATACCATCTCTCGGCTCGTTCCCCGTGATTCGATCGCCCGATTTTTCCACCAACCAATTCCCACTGTGCGGCTCTTCCGAAGCTACCTTTTTCCCCGCACCACCGATTAAATATGAAATTACGGCGAAACGACTTCGAGGGGACTTGCCAGATATTTAGTAGCTGCTGCTGCTGCTGCTGCATCGGTTAACCCCGTCGAACCTGATACACCGAAACACGAAAACGCGAAAAGCGCGAGATGGCAGCACGCTTGGTGCCATCCTCGACGCTTAACGTTCGTTATTTACTTTCGACGAATCCTCGCGAAATAAACGAAACGCGTTCCCGTCGATTCGATTGAACGAAGGTTACGCGTAATTCCCCGTGAACCGCGAGAACCGATGGACGAGCACTGACCCCGTTTTACGATCGAGCGTTCCTCTTCATCCCCAACATCGCCGCCACGAGTACGCGCCTAACTCGCGATACGTGCTCTCTCCGAGATGCGAACGAAAACCTCGATACAAAGACAAGACACGAATACCCTTTCCAATAGAACCGGGAACTGTACCCATTTTCGCAAGGAAACTGCAGCCGGTTACTCAAAGGCGAATGAATAAGTTTCATTGCCGGTGTCCCTTGTCTCTTCCTATCTTATTTTGCGATAAACGATGCACGATCGAGCGGTAAAAAACATTTTTGTACGCCACGCCCATCTTCCCTCGAAACCGCTCACGCAGCGCACGTTATTTAGAAATCGATACCGTTCGCAGCTCTAGAAACGATATCGGCCGTGTAACGCGAATGAAAATGAGAAAGAGTCCCGAAAAACGTAAAGACGGAAAGTGTCCGAGACACTCGGCGGTTGGTAGGTGGAAAACGCATAAAACGCATGCCGCGTGTCGTGCGTAAACAAGGTTGGTATACGATACCCGCGTGTTTCCGTCGTGCTCTTCGCAGGCTCGTGACACAGGTGATTTCTAGATGCATCGGTCCCACCGGTACCGGTCGACGAAACGAACGAATAAATTCCACCGACGATGCTACCGATAAGTGATATAAAATTGGATGAAAAGGTTCGGGAAAAATAAGAGTGCGGAATGGATCGTAAAGCAGGCATTCGATGCGAGATGCGCGGAAAGGTTAACGACACGGGGACACGAGCGGCGGAAGGTAAAAAACGGACGGTAGGTTTCAGTTGGCGTAAATGAATAATCGGACGCGTCGGTGCGAGCGAGTCTCGGTGGTCACGAACAAGTGGCCGACACGAAAATAACGCGTGCGAGAGAGTCGAATTTATTTGGCGGCGTCCCCGAAAAGGGGCATGCTGGAATCGGGTAAACCGGGAGAGCCGATTCTAGCCGTATTATAGATCGTAGGAGGGAAAAAGGAAAGTGAGAGAGCGTATAGAGAATGGAGGTAAGGAGAGAGGGATGGGTATGGGTAGTGGGAGGGGGGATTGAGAAGGGGAAAGGGAGGGAGAAGAGATCGGAAGGTCGGATCGGAGGTTAACCTGTCAGTTGACGGATCGATGGTTCGGTCGAGCGTAATGAGTTCGCGTGAAAACGAATAACGCGGACATATATTATATAATATAATAGGGAGAAGGAGTAGTAGCAGTAGTAGTAGTAGCAGTAGCAGCAGTAGCAGCAGCAGCAGCAATAGCAGTAGCAGTAGTAGTAGTAGTAGTAGTACTCACCTCGGGTGGTGGTGGATACGTGGTGGTAGCGGAACACGGGAGCGTTGATCGGCGAATCGCAGGAAGATCACCGCGCGTGTGTGCGTTCACCGTGTTCACCGTGTGTCGCGGAACGGAGAGCGTAAAAGGTTAGAATCGATCACGAAAACATGATCGAGTAAGTTTGATGGAACGGGTAGGATGGAACGAGCCCACTCTCGAAGCACCAACACTCGATGACGTCATTCCACCAGCGGCAACATGGAGCCCGAAACGCGATAGGACGCGGGCTCGAGACTGGAGTTAGGGCGCGCTCGCTCCGAGCTGTCCTTCGAGTTAACCTCCAAAGTTTCAACGGTTCGTACTCGCCGGCACGGTTGACCACTGGCGGTGACCACGAGGAGGCGAACGGACCGGAGGCACACCGTACGCGAGACGACTACACACAACCGTCCGCTCCTTTTTCCACGTGATTTCCGAGAGACCGCTAACAGAGGGCAGTCCCGCGCACGCACCCCGCGACTACGATTCCTTCACTGCGGGAAACCAGAGATTCGAAATCGAAGCTGCGCGTCGCGCTGCCTCCTCCGCTTCGCCTACAGAGGACGTCCTCGGACCCGAGCGCACCCGATTAATCCACTCGTGTTACGTCGTCGAGCGTCGCGACGAATCGTGCCGGGTCGTGTCGCGTCGTCTCGTCTCGCCTCGCCTCGCCTCGCCTCGCCTCGCGCGCCACCTCCCTTCACGCCGCGCCTCGCCTCACCACGCCTCGAAAACGCTATCGTCCTACATAGATGGATAGATTTGTTCTCCTAACCTCGCTTTTCCTTCCTTCTTTCACTCGATTCTTCGTCAAGCGTTATTCGACCCGCCGCGAGATCCTCGCGAATCCCTGCGAAAACCGTCGACGAACGAGAGACTCGACGCCGCTTAACCGCTCTCGCACGCGATTCCGTGGTTCGCGTTCGCGTTCGACCCGCCAGTTAAAAAAGTTCTCGATACGCGTTACTCGAACGGTTGGCGAATTACTGCTACTGCCGGTCACCGAAACCGTAAACGAAACGGATCGTGTTTTAGCTCGGCCGCTTAGCCTTCTCAGCCCGCGTACGACTACGCGATCGCACTGCAACGAAAATAATCGCTTCCTCGACCGATCGGCGACCACGACCTTGCGCCATTCCGTCGCGCGACGCGTCACGTTTGGATGCGCTGTTACATACGTTCCTCCGTTTCGCGGCCGACCACACGCCACCAGATACATTCTTCGCCAGTAACGATGGCGAGCAACTACGTCTCCCGTATCAATCAGATCGACGCGGCCTCGCTCGACCAGGAGATTTACAAGGTGCTCAGGAATCAGGCGAAACGAGTTACCAGATATCAACCGATCGAGAAGATCGATCGATACCAGCCCGAAATCGACGCGATCCTCAAGTATTGCATTTGGAATTATTCGCTGCGCCACGGAAACTCGACCTTTGGCCAACAACTCCTCAATTTGCATTACGAGAATATCACTAGCGCAAAGTCTATTCTCTACTTGATTTTAACCATCGGCCCGGCGTACGTGAAAGACAGGCTCTCCGAGTGCGGTGCCGGCTCGAATCTCACCCTCTACGTCGAACGTATCGCGAACGCGTTGAAACTGCTCGAGTTCCTCAATTTGCTGTGGTTCTTGAATCGGGGGATTCAACCGGGTCTGATCGAGTATCTACTCGGAATAGCGAGCCGTTCCAAGAGCACCCACAAGCCCAGAAACATCGGATACTCGTACATGACCAGGGAGCTGCTTTGGCACAGTCTGATGGAATTGTTCACCACGGGTCTGCCCATGCTCAACTTCCACTACCTGAAGCACGCGATAAAAAGGTTGCTCGCGTATACGAAGAAACGCGACGACGACGCGCAACGACGCCGTCCAACGATGGATCGCTCGACCAAGTGCGCCTATTGCGGCGACACTCCGATTCACCCGGTACACGCTGGCTGCGAGCACATCTTTTGTTACTACTGTCTGGCCGCTCACTTCACCGCGATGGACGAGTTTCGCTGTTTCCAATGCGACGCGCCACTCTGGGTTCGAAACATGACAGCTTACGAACCGCGTTCGTCGCAGTTCACGGCCGGTATACGGGAAATACCGGACGCGTCACCTTAACGCTTACGCCCATCTAGAATCGTATCTTGGTGCATTGTCTCTGTTTCTTTTTATTAAAAATAACAATACAAAATTTTATTCGTTCATTTTTACGCAACATCTCAATAATTCACTCGGCGTTCCCTTTCAAACGAAACGATGATGGGTCAACCGTACGATATATTCGTTGTCTATCGAAGTAACTGTGGATATGCTTGTATAAAAATATCGTTGCACGCTTATCGAAAAGCACTTTCCTTTTCGTACACCCGGGGCGGTACTCGTTCGCGTACGTTGCTCGTTGATTAACTACAGTGCTCGATGGCCCGGACACGTTCCAATTTCATTCGTCCAAAATCTCCTTTGGATATCTCGCTGCGTTCCCATTGCTAATTTTCCTTGTGGAATGTTTCCTCGTTTTCGTTTTCACTTTTTCAACGACCAAACGTATGCGTGTACGCGCGTACGTACTTGGATTCCTGCTTGAACGATATCGCGGACGTATGATTTCATTTCGTTGTCTTAAAAAAAAATGTATCGCGCGTGCGAGCACAGCTTCACCTTGAGATATACATACAAACGTGTGTGTGTGTGTGTGTGTGTGTGTGTGTGTGTGTGCGTGCGTGTGTGTGTGTGTGTGTGCGTGTGTGTGTACCACATTCCATTTTAATACTAGGTCTGTTAAATCGTAGTAAGAATATTTGTTCACTCTTATAGGCACTAATGAAAGCTACATCGAATCACATTCTTAGATATACGTTATCCTTTCCGAGTCGAAAGAAACGCGAGATCGCATCGGCGAAGTGTACGAGATAAAACAGTTTACGTTTCGAAGCAATACGGTACGTGGTATATTTTTGTAATATTCATGACTTCCGGAAAATACGATTCCCTCGGATCATCGCACCGATATCTAAGGTGTCTTTCAGAATGCAGAATCTTTCCAGTTGTTAGTAGTTTTCGCGTATGGAATCATGTAACAGGAGGAAACGATTTTTCCAGTCAATCGAATGATCTGACTCAACTTGCAATTACCTTAGATATCCTTTCTCTCTCTCTCTCTCTCTCTCTCCTCCCTTCTCCTTTACGTGTCTCGTACACCCATTTGTTTCGCGCGAACAGAAAGTAGAAGGAAAAGAAAATGCCATCCTTGGTAGAGAAAAGCTTTTTAGCTTCAGAGTACGAAAGAGCTTAGAAAAGTGTAGAGAGAGAGAGAGAGAGAGAGAGTGGGATACGATCGGCAACGTACAAGAAGGAAGAAATATAGGACGCACGATCGCTTGGACGTGTACCGTAATGTTCGAAAGTTAGATGTTCGATATCCCGCTGTCGTGTCCTTACCTATCGTCATTCCTACATTTTGCTTTTCTTTCTTTCCATAATTCTAATTTTCATAACAGCTAGTTGGTTCGCACGATCGTGCAAAATTAGGCGATATGCACACGCATACACGTATTAAAAAATATATATATATATATGTATGTGTGTGCGTGTGTGTCTGTATTTTTTTCTTCTCTTTTTTTTGTTTTTATGTTTTTTCTTTTAATAGGAACATCGAAGAACAATGTGACGCACTTGTCTTAAAAAAAAAAAAAAAAAAATGTTGTCGAGCACTTGTCGATCGTACAAAAATATCGCGCAACGCGAGAACGAGAAAAAACATACAAGAAACGAATGGACTCGCGGTCGAGAGGAATCTTACGGCCATAGATGAAGCTTTTCATCGAAAACGACGATCGAACGCTTCGCGACGTTCCACCGTTACCGTGAAAGAAAAAAAAAAAAAAAAAAAAGAAACACGATAATTCTCCGTTACGAAGGCACGCTAGAGTACAATTTCCATTATCCGACCGTTGCAACGATCGAACAAAACAAAAAAGTAACGATATTCGAACCGAGGGTTCTTTCGTTTATCAAAGAAACGATCACCGTTCAACAGGAACACGAGAAACAAGGACGCTCGCAGAGACAGCATTCACACGCACCACGTACACACGCGCCCACACTCGTACATACACGCTGGAAAAGAACATGTATATATATATATATATGTGTGTATATATAGTATAGTATGCGTTAAATTTCTCTGACAATTCGAACATTTCCAAGCACGCGATTTTGTGCTGCCGCACGAAAAATAATAATAATTTATGCTTAAAAAGACTTCACAAGAGACTTAGTCAAGAACTTTCAACGGTAAAATCGTTCGACTCGTTAGGCATTGATTCGGGAAGTTCCGCAGCCGGTAATGTCCTCGAAAATAGTTTCTCGATAAGCGACAAGAGAAACGGGTATCGCTGGCCGATCGTTTCTCTCGATCGCGATTTAACCAAATGTCCCGTGACACGCGCTCGCACCATGAATATTATTGTCAGTCGTGAGCGAGCAGCTATCGCGAAAATGGACCGGAAGTATGCGAGTACGTGGAACGAAAATGAAAGAAAAAAACTAGAAACTAGAATAGAAAATAGAAGAAAACGAAAAATAAGTAGAATCGTTTGGATAGCGTCGTTGCGTCGATCGTCCAGCTGAACCGAACGTTCAAGGGTCCCTCGTTAATCGCGCCCCCTTCGATTCGCTCGGAGGGAAACATCGTTCGCAAATGCTCGACGCGCGTTCGACGTTTTTCGCGGCTGAATAATAAATACTTGATTATTTTGTAAAACTCGAAAGAGCAGCCGGAATTCGTCCTGCCGTATTTCGAGCTTAGTCGAGATTAAATATTTTAACTTCGCTAAGATGAAAAGTCGCCGAACGCACGGGACATCATCCCCCTTTGCCCGTCCCGTACAAACCCGGGCTTTCGAACCTCCGCTCCCTTCCCACGTGGTTCCACTTGGAGAACCGAACCGTTATTATCACCAACTTACTTTACTTTACTTTACTTTACTTACTTACTTCCTTACTTACTTATTACTTACTTACTCAACTACTTACTCGCTATACTCTACGCCTATCGTTCAACCACATCACGAACTCTTCACCGTTATACAACGAAAGCACATACAACGATGCAACGCGTCGAACGATACTATGCTTGGAGTATCGTGTTTTTCACACTTCGGACAAAGCGATTCCTCGACTGTCTCGCGGACGCGCGACAGACAGAAAGACTCTTAGAAACGTAGAAAAAAAAAGAAAAAAAAAAAAAAGAAAAGGTGAACGGAACGAAAGTAGTAACGAGCTTCTTAACCTAAGGCACCTTCCGACCGGGTGAATCGAGGACTCTGGATAAAGGGGGAAAAAATTGAAGAGGAGAGAGAAAAAAAAAAAAAAGAAAATGGTGCAAACGGTCCTCGACCACAAAAAGAATCATCCGCCTATTCTTTCGGTGCCTGGAGCATACTAACACACTAATTGTATCTCGATCCTACCGTCGAGTCGGCGAAGGGGCCCGCGTGATTCCAGTATCTCGAAACGCGAGAACTTTCAAGTACGACGCTGGTCCGTCTGAATCCGTTCGCGTTCGTTCTCGACGAATCGTTACCATTTGGTGTCCAAATTGCACTTCTCCATCGACGAGGAACTCGTTGAGGTGGTCGTTTTGCGTTCCGCGCCAGGTGCCGCGCTACCGCAGAACGGACTGGTTCGTTTGTTCATTTCTGAAAGTATCGACCGAGAACGGGGGATGAGAAGGGAGGTACGGGAACGCCGCGGCGACGGCTACGTACCAGCGATTAGCAGCATTATTTTACGCCTCGCACCCCAAGCGGTAATCCCGATTTCGCAGAGATCTTTCTCTGTTAGCGAAGGAAACGTAGCCATGTCCACCTCGTGAGACGTGAACAGGCCTAGCGAACAGAAAAGAAGCACCGCGTCTGATGGATGAAACTCGCTCGGATAGCTCGATTCTACTTACGAATATATTTCTCGAGTCCAACGCTGGTCAGCATGCTGGTCAGATCGTTGTATCGATGCGAGGTGATTTTGTTCAGGTGCGAGGTGGGCGTGTGGTCCATGTAGTTTGAACTCATGCCGATCTGTCCGACCCGATCTTTACCAGAGCCGATTCCAAACTCGATCTCTCTGGTGTAGACCGGCGTGGTTGGTTCCTTCCACAAATCAGACGGATGGGACGTGGTGGTCAACTCCTATAAATCAGATCGCGATCGGAATTTCTCTAGGATTCTTCTATTTATCCGCGTGTCGCGCGCTCACCTTGCTCAAGTCGGTCGTACTTATGGGGGGAATCGATTGACTGAGTCCGTAGCCGGACCACGCGGAAGTAGGTACGCGATAGTCGTTGGAGCTCGGTTTCGTCTGGACCGCTTTTACCGCCAACATTTTCTTCTGCTCGTAATCGAACGGCGTCAGATTTTGTTGCGCGGCCATCTCGAGCGATTTCTTCTCGCAACCGGGCGCTCGACGATCCGCTACCGAGAGATCGGACAGCATGCTGGATAAATCTGGGGAAAAACGGAATCGTTTACGCCCGGCGGCGCCCGATACGCTCACGGCGATCGTCTTTGCTACTCACCTAAATTAGTACTGGTCTCGGTAGGATTTACCGGCGATATGTTGCGAGGACTGATGGCTGGACTAGATAGGGAACTGGAAACGCTGCTCAACGACGAATAAGCTGCCGTTCGAGAAATGGATTTCGAAATAAACGGATTTCGAAGAAAATCTCGTTAGAAAGAGATAAACTAACTTACCGCTGCCTTCTTTGCTGTCCGTCAACGAATTACCGTTCAGTCCGTGAATACTGTGGAAACCGGTCGGCAGATTCGGATGAAGTTGCCCGATACCGGTGAAACCGTGATTCTGTAGACCGTGCGAATGAGGAGGTATCGCGTTGTTGTGCATCACGTGCTGCGTGGTCAACAGATGATTGAGATGCGGATAAGGGTAGGAGTGATGAAGCGGCAATGGCGAAAACATGGACGGTATCGGCGGCAAGCCCCAATGGGGGGACAGACCCATCGGATTCGGCGAATGAGGCACGGGTGAGACGCAGTACGGAGGATTCTGCGTGTTCACCGTCAAGACGTTCGACGTGCTGTCCGACAGATTGCCGAGCAGGTTGTTCGGACCTTGAAACAACGATCAATGTTCGATCGAATTTTTCGATTCGCGATCGAAATGAAAACTGCTGGATACTTACTGGAACCGTTGCTGGAATTATTCCCTTGAAAGATGCTGGCAGCGTTCGGTATGTGATAAGTGGCCGGTATCTCGGCGAGCACCCTGGGCTCGTCCAGGCCTAGCAGCTGTTTCCTCGCTTCGTAAATGTTGCTGGCGTTCCGTTCGATCCCTTTGATGATCACGGAAAGCGTGCTCTGTTTCGGTTTGTGCCTGACGTTTATGAACACGTCCAACGATTGCATCAGCTGGGAGATGTTCTCGGTGTCGACGGAGGACATCGAGTCCTCGGGTAGATCGAACATCAGCACGAGGGGCAGGGAACCCTGAACGAAAATTCACAAGAGGCGCGTGATCACCGGATATAACGAGAGACGCGGAAGAACGGAAGAACGGAAGAACGGTGATCGAGAGGACCTACCAGCAACTGTTGCCGAGCCAAGTAAACGTTGTGGATACCACCGGTGATCGTGACGCTGCTCTTCTTCAAGCTGGATATGTTCGGGTCCCCGGCATCCGGGAACATTATCTGAGTGCCGGTCCGTTGCATGATCATCTTCAAGTTTCCGCTTTGCTTTCCCAACACGATGCTGTGATGTTGCGGTGATATCTCCATCGACATTTGTACTTGTATTTGACTCTGTAGAAACGAGGCGGGATTGACCGATCGATCTCGTAAGAAGACCACGGACCGCGGCGATGATGATACTTACAGCTAAGTTTTGGCACATGTAGTGAATCAGAAGCACGGTCGCTTCCTTGACTTGCGAGACCTCCCATTCGCAGCCCTTAACCACGACCAGAGTAGCGTGCAACTTGGGTCGCGTACGGAACATCACTTGAACGTTGTACTTTTGTTGAATTTTCGCGACGTACGGCGACGTCGAATCCGGGACTGTTTGCGACGCTCCCATGATCGGCAATTCGAACGAGAATATCAGAGGCGTAAGATTCTGGGGGGAGGGAAAGTAATCGATTTGATTCGATTTGGCTAGCGAAACGAAACGCGTAGAGCACAAGAGCTTACCCTGACGCGAGCCCGAGCCCGTTCGACGCCCTCCATCTCGCCGGCGATCGACACCTGATTGCTCTTCTCTTGATGATTGCTCCGATTGCTATCCGGGAAATGTATATGACATCCGGTCTCCTCCATCACCCGTTTAATCGTTAGTCCACCCTTACCGATGATGTGCGAATGATCGGTGTAACTAACGTCCAGCTTCATGGTTACTCGGTTACTTTGCTGGAATCGTGGAAGAAGCGCAGGGTTGTTAGGAAACAGATTGTCGCGACTGCGGCTCGCGTGATCACCAGATAACGGTACGCGGCGGCAAGAAAATTCGACGCGACCGCGACGTCTCGCTTTCTCGCCGAGCAGAATTCGCTTATATAAATAGAATCCCTTTCCACCGCGCCCTTTTTTCGCGTTCAGCGGCCGCGCGACCGCGACCAATCTCTCCTCTCGCTGTTTATCGTTCGACGGATTACCTGGATAACGGAGGAGAGGAAAGATTCGACGAGGTCACCGCTAATCTCGGTCCTCGTTAGTGACGTAACGTCTCGGTAAAAAGCAGCAAATCGTTCACGACAACATCGCGCGATCGCGCGCTCTTATCGCTATTTTCCGTTCGACCAGTTCGAACGAAACGGCGCAGGAGAGCGGCAAAAAAATATCGAACGATCCGCGAGGAAGGAGAAGAAGACAAAGAGAAATAGAGAGAAGAGAAGAGAAGAGAAAAGAAAGGACGCCGTTGCTTACCCTCGTGTCCAAAATTTCCATTATCTTCTCCTTCGCAGCTCGCACGTCATCTGGTCGACCCGCGACCTTTATGTGTGGATCTGCAAAACACCGAGCAACCGAATTATGCAACAACACAACGATGCGTTATATCCTTTCGAGCGGCTCGAGATCTATCCCGAGATGAAACTAGGTGCGCCGTTTATTCCACATGGTGTACGCATAGCATTATTATACGCCGCGTTCCTCTCTCGTGTCGCGGCAACTCGACGCACGTTGTCGCGAGAGCATCGAGAACAACGGCTCGTTCGTTACGTGGAAACGAGTCGTTTCCCGAGAGATCGATACCCGTCGACGAATTCGCTTAAAAATAGCAGGAACACGGAGAGCGAGGGAGAGAGAGAGAGGAAAAGCGATCAAGCCAGTTGCTAAGAGGAGAAAACTCTCGGTCCGAATCGAAACGGTGACCCAGAAATAGATTGCGAATCTCCGTCGCGAGTGCGTGCGTGCGTGCGTGCGTGCGTGCGCGCCTTCTCCTCTAACCTATTAAATGCCAGCTTACATTTTCCCTCGTCAAATGCTCACCATAATCCGACTAAACCAATCGTCCATCGTCGGGACAGGACATGCGGATACGGATATGCGAGCGACCTCGCGCGTTCAACCTTTTCAAAACTCGAAAGTAGAATAACTGGTTCCGCGTCGCAATAGTTATTAAATGATAAATTAGGAGACATGTTTTCGTGCTATCTACGCCGGGAAACGCGAGTTTTCTCCTCGAGTGGGCGGTAGAAAAGACAGTGACAGCCTATTTATACCGGATTACGCGATTCGTCGCGCGCGACGGGTTTCTTCTTCGGTGCGAAGGAGAAACGAAAGAAGAGGAGGAGGAGGAGGAGGGGGAGAATAGACAGCGAACAGCTGTTCGGATCACGAGGAAGGGATGAATCACCGAAAAGTTTCCACGGCGATCGAGCCGGTAGGAAAGGTCACCGAATCAGTCGAATTTGGTCGCGGCCACTAGCTTCGACGGGAAATTAAAGTTGCTCGTTGCTCGGTTGCATTTTAGCTCGTCGACACGCGCTACCGAGCCAGTCGCGGGTTTCGTAATCACTTTCGATTAATGAATGCGGTCTAATTAGCGAGGCTACGTTACGAGGAGAGAACGAGAAGGAGAGACGCGGAAAGAGAAACGATTGGTATCCCCGAAGGTCGAGGGAGAGTCAGCGAACCTAAGTTAGGCGGTGTGCAAGTATGTGCTTAGCTGGTAGGGGCTCAGCAGCGTGGCGCGACGCGGCGCGGCGCGGCGCGGCGCGGCGCATCGCATCGTTTCCGGGTGTTTGACTCGCGGCACGTACTTTCTATCGGATCTCGTTCGATTCGATCGAGGTTTCGAAGCGAGGATCCAGGTTCGTCGAACGATGATCGAGCGCGCGGCCGCGGCCGCGGCGAATGCGCGTTTCGTAGAACGTAGAGGGACTCGCGCGCACGCGCGGTCTTACCTTTCTTCGACTTTGCTCCGATCTTCAGCCGAGACGGCCACGTAACGAAGGTGTTTGTTTCCTCCATAACCTGCAATCGAATGATTCAATGAAAATTTAATCCCTTCCAATTGGCAATCCTATCCGACAGATTTGCGCACGGTCACCAGCAGAAAATCACCAAATCTCGGCTAATTTATCGGAATCGCTGACACGTTCGAACATTGAACATTACCACGGTCATCGTTGTCGACTGGTAGTAGTGGTGGTGGTAGTGGTGCTGGTGGTGGCGGTGGTGGTGGTGGTGGTGGTGGTGGTGGTGGCGGCGGTTGCGGTGGCGGTGGTGGTGGTCAATGATCGATGGTGGTGGTGGTGTTGTTTCGATCGGTATCGATCCTGATTCGTACGCCGTTCGAAGTTGGCCACCGCGAATCGTCGATGAATCAACGCCGATGTGAAATCGCGATCTAACGAGAATGCCCGAATTCAAACATTATTTCGCCGGCGATAACCAAGCATAATCGAATCTCGAACGAGAGAGAGAGAAGAGAGAGAGAGAGAGAGAGAGAGGAAGACGGGGGCGATTGGTTCGGGTGACGTACTTTCACTGCCGCGCGATCGATCATCGAGAACCGTGGAACGTCTCCTATCGCGTAATCCGTTCACTTCATGCCAGGTAACCACCAGCCGATTTCTGGTTCGCGGTTTTTGCCACGAAACGTTATCCACAGGATTCTTTCGAAGGTTTCCTTTCACTCGCGGCACTACCGGCCTACCCGCGCTGGAAACGGGCTTGGCTCGCGTACACTTTTCTCCGCGCACAGTCACCGACCGGCGCACAATCTCCCAGTCCTGTTTAAAACCGCAACCAGGAAGACGAGACGAGGGGCGGCGCGGGTCTCGCGCAACACCGGCTTTCACCGCGACGCGACGCGACGCGACGACGAGGACCTACGACTGTCGAGTACGAGTATAACGCGAGCAACGCTTTTCAACGGACACGTCCCGTTTTTACCGCGTCCGGATCGCTGGCACGACTGACTGACTAACAGCGGATAATGTAACGGGACGGCTCGGTGAACCGCCTCCCACTCGTAGTCGTAGTCGAGTCGAGTCGAGTCGAGTCGAACCGCGCCACGCCGCGCCGTCACGTTGCTGACCGCCTTCTTCGTATATATTCTACCATTCGGCCAACTACTATATCTACCTACCGAGTAACGCTCTCCGCGACTAGACGCCGACCAGCAGTAGCCCACCGCCGCCGCCGCCGCCGCCGCCACCACCACCGCCGCCACTACCACCATCGCCGATTCCAAGAGAACAGGTAGTTCCTTGCACCCGCTCTCGATCAACGATACGATACACCTGTCAAACTTCGACTACGCGTTCTCTCTATCCCAGTTACGACTAAACGGGCACAGACGAATACGTGGAAGTAACAAGGCCGGAAAATTTCACGGTCGGTGGAATCGCCTCGCGTGAATCTACGCGAAACCGGGATACCACATCGATCTATGTACATACGTGTGTAGACGTATACCTACATTTCGCTCGCGAGCCACGGCTCAATTCCACCCTCGCTGCTCGTTTAACCGCTATTTCCGCCTATTCTTGCCCCTTTTTTACAGTCCGAGACAACTGGCCAGTTTCTACGGCGACGCATCGCACGGAAGCAACGTGTCGCGCTCTGCCTGATGTTGACTCGATCCGCTCTACGATCATCTGCAAACGTAACGCAACGTCGTCGTACGTTTTCCCGCGGAATCACTGACAGAGAGGGGGAGAGAGAGAGAGAGAGAGAGAGAGAGAGAAAGAGAGAGAGAGAGAAATAGCGATGCGATAAACACCCGTCACGTGCCGCAACGGTAGCGAAAACGCGATAACAACTGATCGAGATACAAATATTCCATTGGAAATATACCTAAAGCACCGTTTTCCACGTTTCCAACGACCAACTAACGTAGATCTGCGTAGCAATCGGATCGAAACCCGTTCTATAAATAATCGAACGGTGTACAATTCCCAGATCCCCTTTTACGCAACGTGTCAACGATAAGGATAAGCGCGTAACGTGCGCGTTACGTATTCTCTTCTCGAAACCATTGCAACGATCCTCGCGGAAACGGACGCGGCAATCGTCGATAATAAATAAATGATCGATCGATTATCGAGGGGGAGGATTCGTGGTTCGACAACGCGACTTACGTTATGAAAGAATGTGTCCGCTGGCTTCGGCACATCGTTATCACCTGTAAACAAAGAAAAGTGTACCGTTAGGGTACAACGACCTCTCTCCTCTTTTCTTTTCGCCCGCGAAAACGCTCCGATCGATCGATGAATAAAATCGTCGATTATTTCGGCCGTAGAGCGCGGACGTCTACCTACGACGAGCGAGTAGAGGATATATAAACTCGTCGATCGTATTTACTCGATACGGAATGGTAAATACCAGTAGGAATTGCTCGGTAGATCGTGGATGAAAATAAACGCGCCTAATCTGTAATTCCGTTTACAAACAGATGATCCGTATATTTAAATCGAGGCGCGCGGCATATCGAAATATACGTTCCTACTCACCCAGAAGCATTTGCTCCAATTTCCGCCGATCGACCCGAAATCTCTCCTGGTGCAGGTCGTCTTGATTGTTGATGCCAAGCACGGCCGCGATGTCGCGCAACTCTTCGCGACTCTCGAAGCCAGATTTACCGGAAACGCTGGTCGTGACCGTGCCCTCCGACGTTTCGGACATCGTCTCCGCCGCTCTTCTCTCGTTTTGTATCACCTCGTCGGGTCTCATTTTCTAGTCCAAATTCTTCTCCACCCAGAGGACTCGAACTTTTCTTGTACCTGTGGAGAAGAGAACGAGTCAGGCAAAGAGAAGTTAAAGTAGAGCGAGGTAAGGAGAAGGAAATGTTCGAAGAAGGTGGTGGACGCATCGATTCGATATAATCCCCATTTACCGTTTACGTATCGCGCGGTCCGTTGTTCGATTTGCGTGGGTAGTCGCGAGCCAATACGTCCAGGGCCAACAGGAGCGTAGTAGATCGGTTGGCAGCGCGGTGCGAGTGGGACCGCGACGAGCGAGAGCGAGACCGCTAAAGGGATGCCGGTGAGCGGTACCGCGGCCACGGGCAATTTCTCGGAATTCGAGACGGATTTCGTGGAAGAGGCTCGAGCGATCGACCAATCGGAGCGGCGGTAGGCCGGTCCGACGATTCACTCGACTCGGTTTTTCTACACCCCGACTCGAGTCGCGAGACCACCTCTGTCATTTACCTTTCCCTTCGCGAACGCTTTCTTCTCGCTCCAACGCCGGCATGTGTCAGCGAACGCGCGCAAAAAATTGTTTTCGTCGATTCGTTACTCGCGTCTACGTGACTCATGCCGCGTCGATTACCCCCCCGCCCCCTCACCCTCCTCTTCAAAACACAATGCATCCTTTCTCCCGGTCGAATTCCCATATCCCCGGAACAAATTTCACCCCACGACCACTTTCAATTTTCTATTTTCCAATCCTGTCCGCGCGAGCAGGACGCGCGCGCGTCTCGAACGTCACGCGCGCCCACCCTACTACTTACTTACCGAATATCTTGGCGTTAGGCCGAAACGAACAAGATCGCGCGAAGAATCTCGACTAGGCGCCGCGTTCCTCGCACGAAATCACGATTCACGTTCGAACGAATCCAACCGCACCGACCGACGACGACGACGACGACGACGACGACGACGAGGTGAACAACGAGGAAGCGACGCGACCGACCCGGTACGATCTTCTCGACGCCTGCTTCCGGCAACCGTTACCTGGACACCACCGCGAAAGACTGCGCCCAGGGAGAATCCTCTACCGACCCCTTTTCTCTCCTCTACTCGACAACATCGATCGACGACATCGATCCCCACCAATCGGTCTTCGGACCACCAGGATTCAGACATCGTTCGCCCATCTTACCTGGATCCGAGTCTAATCGGCGCGTCGATTTCAAAGCCGACCGAGTCGATCGTGAAACGTTCCGCGTGTTACTCAATGAGTACCACCACGATACCCGCGCGTTATCTCGCCTATTTTATTTCCCCGAGTTACGCTTTCACGGTGCGCCCAACGCGCGATAACTTTCGCTCGAGCTTCGAGCCAAACCTCCCACCGCTCACCCCGCTACAGTCTTTCATTACCGTATGCTACAAATAAACAGAGAATTTCCCAAAAAACGAACAACTTTCAAATGCCGCTCCAAAGTAAGCCCAAGTATGCGTGTAAACCGGCACTGAGTAAACATACGAGTGGATACTCATGGTGGTAGGTTCGTAATCGTTGCGCGAAATCCCGCGAGAGGTCGCTCACGCGGCACCAACCGTTCGGCCAACCACGGAAATTCTCTCAATTCCAAGATGGCGCGCGCGTATGAGTCCCGTTGTTTTGTTTTTGCTGCGAGAACTTATGTCGAATGGTGAAATTTTTACGAATTGAACTCGAATTGAAAAGTTGATCGATCAGTTCGAACGGAAGAGATCATCGATGAAAAATGCTTCAAACGCTTCGTGAACGTTCGCAAAAACGCAAGAAATTACTGGCCCAAACGGTGAGATGTTACATGTTGCGCTGTTGAGGTTATGCGCGCTCTCTCTCTCTCTCTCTCCCTATCTCAAGAGCGAATTTCCAAAAGATACACAAATTGGTATTTTCTTGTCTCTTCTTCCTTTCTGCACGTAGTTGGGTGTCGCGAGCGTAGACGAGCTGCGACAGATTCTTGGGACGGATATCGAGGACACGCAGAAAAAGAGATTGAAATCGATAACGGAAAAATCGGAGAACGGTGTGAAAGATTCAAAGAACGAGGCAATTCCAACGGACGAGATCGTCTACAAAGATTCGTCGACGTTTTTAAAGGTGAGCCTTCTCTTTTTTACATTCGTCGCGAGTAAGCTGTAACGATGGCTATTGTTTTCATCCAAAGGGCACGCAATCGTCGAATCCGCACAACGATTACTGTCAACACTTTATCGACACGGGTCAGCGACCGCAGAATTTTATCAGGGACGTGGGTCTGGCGGACAGATTCGAAGAATATCCGAAATTAAGAGAGCTAATCAAATTGAAGGACGATTTGATCGCAGAAACCGCGACTCCGCCAATGTACCTAAAAACAGACTTGCTCGCGTACAATTTGAAAGAGCTCAATTGCAAGTTTGACGTGATTTTAATCGAACCACCGTTAGAGGAGTATCAGCGTACCTGCGGAGCTACAAACGTACAGCTATGGAATTGGGATCAGGTGAGTAAATGGCTAGAGAGAGAGAGAGAGAGAGAGAGACGCGCGGATGTTCGCAACCCGCGCATTAAAAACAACTTCGTAGATAATGGAATTAGATATCGGGGAAGTGGCGGCCAATCGAAGCTTCGTATTTCTCTGGTGCGGTAGTAGCGACGGATTAGATATGGGACGTTTTTGTCTTCGGAAATGGGGTTTCAGACGATGCGAAGACATATGCTGGATTCGCACCAACATCGATAATCCGGGGCACAGTAAGAATCTGGACAGTAAAGCCGTTCTTCAGAGGACGAAAGAGCACTGTCTGATGGGCATCAAGGGAACGGTCAGACGATCGACGGACGGAGATTTTATTCACGCCAACGTCGATATCGACCTAATCATATCGGAGGAGCCCGAGTACGGTTCGATTGAAAAACCGGTCGAGATATTTCACATAATCGAACACTTTTGTCTCGGCAGGCGACGGTAAGGCAGACACGAATAATATTAATATAATAATAATATAATAACAGAGTTATCGGAGGCTAATCCGATCACTCACCCTGTATAGGTTGCATTTATTCGGCCGAGATAGCACTATCCGACCAGGTTGGCTCACCGTTGGCCCCGAGCTGACCAACACCAACTTCAACGCGGACCTCTACACCAGCTACTTCGCCAATAATCAAATCACCACCGGTTGCACTGAACGCATCGAAGCGCTCAGACCAAAGTCTCCGCCGCCCAAGGGGAAGGTCGCCGGTCGTGGTAGAGGTGGTTTCAGTCGCGGCGGACGAGGCAGAGGAGGAAGGTAGTAACTACGCGATCCGATTATTGCTCCCGCCAAAACGAATTATGTATTACGCCTAATCGGAACTCTTCTACCTTTGTATTCTACGATACTTTTTTTCCGATACTTTACATATTTAAATATAGTTTTGTTTCAAACGTATCGCGTTACCGTTACCTGCATCTTCGATACATCGCGTACGCATTCGTATAACGAGTTCCATGCCTTAACCATGATACGAAATTAGAAAAGATCGAACGCAATTATTTCGAAACGTTTGAGATCTGCTTGTGTTATTTTGTACTTGGTGTGTTCCGAACATTGAAATTCTTATAAATAGATCTTACGACGACTACGACCACGACGACGATGGTCAAACTACATTTACAATACACATTTCATCCCTCGATGACATGATCCGGTGACGTTCACCAACAGATTTCTTGGCCCCAGTAAAGCTTCCGGTAGTGGTAGAGTACGTGTCCGTAAACCGTCGATTCTTCTCTTCTTTTTCATTCTTGAAACGCATCTAACAACAATTTATGTACAATCGCTAGTCTTACCGCGCGTACAATCAACTTTTCATTCATTTTCGCCGAATTAAAAAATAATATAAAACGCAAACTACATGCTACAGTGCAATTATAAAATAATGATATTCGCTGAACGACCGTGGAAATCCATTGCCTATAAAAAACTTTTCGTCCTCGAACCAGCCCAAATTCGCATCCACCAGGTACCAGGTACAGACGACGCGCGACGAAAACTTGCAACGAGGAACGTTCGTCATGAAATTAAAAGACGGATAATATATATATATATATATATATATATATATATATATATATATATATATATATATATATATATATATATATATATATATATGTACAGAGAAAGAGAGAGAGAGAGAGAGAGAGAGAGAGAGAGAGAGAGAGAGAGAGAGAGAGAGAGAGAAAGAGAACGGTAGGGGAATTGGGAAGAGCAGGTAGATGCGTCTGTGACGCGTGGTAGGCGCAGACACAGTACGTTGAGTATCGATCGATTCGCCCGCGATCAAACGATGGGCATTGCAGTTGGATGGACATGGACCGGTCTATAGCTTCAACGTCACAAGTACGTCGACTCCCCTGTAAGTAGAGTCAGTGTGAAATCGCGTCTAAAATACGTACATGCAACGCGACGAGCGATGTAAGGTAATGTATGTGTATCTATACGATGCGTACCTGCGTAAAAGAATTTAAATCTCTGCGAATGCGATTGGCAAGGATCTCTGTTTTCTTCGTTTCCTACCGTATGCAGCATGTTTCCTAGGATGTTTCATAGGAACAAACAAAAACGATCGTTAAAATGGGAAAATCACAGATGGTCGAGGGGCGAGAATAGAGAGAGAGAGAGAGAAGATAAAATGAAAAAGAAAGAGGGAGAGGGAAGACAGATGCAAAGAGAAAGAGCGGAAGCGAATGAGAAAGAAAACTAGATGAAAAATGCGGTGTTCACTTGCGTCCTCCGATACTCTCCGGATCTCTCAACTCGTTTAACGTCTGAAATGGGCGAAAGCTGGATAGCCATTATTCGTATATACAATATCACAGAGAAAATAATGCATCTTATTTATATTTTGAACATTCCGCATGAATCATATAAAAGTTAATTTCAAGAGGTGTGTGTCTCACTTATAAAACGGTATTCATGAGCTTCGTACAAGAAAAAATATGTTCGAGAAGCGTCTACGTCACACGAAGTAACAATATATCTCATACATACGTACGTATGCCATTATTTTTGGTGGCAATAAACGCGTTTAGTAAGTTTACCTGGTCCGTTGCTCGTTTTTTACCCGATTAAAATTGTAGTATCGCCAGAAGAGATAAAATAACCCGAGCTAGGTAAATTTACTAATCCCGTTTCGCGATGTAATCGAAAACTCGCTTCGCGGTATTTTCTACGATTCGCAACACTCGTTTCTCTCTCTCTCTCTCTCTCTCTCTCTCTCTCTCTCTCTCTCTCTCTTTCTTTCTCGCATTCGCACGCACGCACGCACGCTTTCATTCGCGAGAACCTCTCGTTTCGATGGGAAAAAGAAACTCGAACAGGAGACTCCGTAGCGCGCTCTCATCGACACGTTCGTCGCAATAATCGCGTACCTATCTACACGCATATTTATCGTACTTGTAGCTAATTCTATCGAAATTTCATACTCTCTTAACGCTAGTAGTACGTTAGACATCAACGAGCGACGAGATACGAGTGAAATGTTTGCAGACACGAATTCGAGGGGATAGCCTCTGATCTAGGTGTCACACCGTTCATTGTAAGATCCGTGAGAACGATCGCGGTTTACGTGAGGTAGTGCAAAAGAGAAGAAATTAAAGTTGAGAGAAATATGAGGGAACAAGATAAAAAAATAAATATATAGATAGAAAATAAAAACGTCCAGTTGCACCGAGTTACAGATTCTACGTATATATCGTATCGCGACGTGCTACAAGCTATGAGTTAGGAAAGGACGGCGTCAGAAACGATACTTGCGTTCTCGGAAAACTCGTTCGTATCTCTCGCGTACTCGACCAAGAGGACGTTTTCCAGTCCGTGAATGAAAACTATTCGCGATTGTAAAAAAATTTCATTGGAAAAACATCCACCAGCTCCGGACACCCGGAGTTTGCCTCTCTCGCAAATCGATTTACCAGTCAGTCTATCAGTTATTCGTTGCCGGCAGACAGCGGTAGGATAATTTACAAACGGTACGATTATTTCGATTGTACAATTATTTTCTAAAACTGTCCACCGTTCGATAGTCGAAGCGAAACGGTACACGACGTACGCATTTTCACAATTACATCTCGTAATTATCGAAATTCGACGAGTCGGATTTGTCGCACGGGAGGTAGTAGAGGATCTCGTCGAAGGAGGAAGAAAAGAAAGAAGCGAAACGAAATCGATCAGGGAGGAAGCGACACCATTGTCGTTACCGACGTCGCTACAGTTCTCGTCGTTACCGTTCTTATTCGCTTACAATTTCTTATTAACGTTACGAAAATAATCTTGCCTTCTCTCTCTTTCTCTCTCTCTCTCTCTCTTTTTTCTTCTGTCTTTTTTTTGTTCTACAACATCGTATAATTCCATCCGGATCCGTGTACATACATGCATACATACATACATACATAAATACATACATCATACGCACTTTCTTTCTCAGCCCGTAAATGAACGCAAGGAATACCATCGATCGTATTAACATTTACCGACAATGAGAATAACAAATATAGGATACATTCGTAATCGGATAACTCTCAGCTGGCGCGTTGCGTATTTCATTGAAAGAGTAACGAATCGGAAGTGAATCGACATACATTTGTTTCGCTCGCCGGATCTAGTATGCATAGTCTAACAACATTCGAAGGTGTGTATCGAGAAAGGGACACACGATCGATAAACTATCATCGATGGACTTAACAATAAAAAGACGGTAGTAAAGACGAGTTTGTAACGTTCGCACGTACGATACGATACACGAACGACAGCAATGTCGGAGAATGTCGTAGAGGGGGATGATCGGCGATGAACTCACAAAACATCTATCATTCCTCCGTCTGAGAGAAGGCGGTACCGTCCAACACGCTGGTCCATGTCCACTAAGGGTGAACAGACATATAGAGACGCAATTGGTCAGTATCGTGTATTTTCAATTCTTACAATGATTCTACTGTAGTCTAGCTAAATACGATACGCGGTGAAGGACAATTCTCTCTCGCTCTCTCTCTCTCTCTCTCTCTCTCTCTCTCTCTCATTTTCGCTCGCTCCCTCTCGTGCACGTCAAACAAAATAAATTCCATCACCGGTTCAACTTTTCTAAGTTATATTAGACGATAAGGAGGCGACGTTCGCGCGTGTTGCACCGCGTAAGTAACATTCGAACATGCAAACACGGGACAAAGAAAAAGAAAGCGATAAAGCCAAGTGCATTCGTTACTCGGCTGAAAAAGTATCCAACATTCTTTGAGAGTACGAGAAGAGAAGAGAAGAGAAAAGGAGAGAAGAGAAGGAAAGCTTTAGAAACGGCAGATAGCAGATCGTAGCAAGCGAATAAAATTAGGAACAAGCATTCGGCTCGATCTTGGAGGCTTCTCTGTACACACGAGAAACATTGGAAATTGAATAGTATATCTAGTTCGCAGACAGCTCACACTCGCAACGAGAATAAACGCGTTTAAAAGAATGTACCTCGAATACGTAAAAGGTTTCAGCCAACCGTCGATCAGCCAATCGCTTCGTAGCCCTTCCGTAAATCAACAAGTACAAAAGGAGTAAGCGTTGCGAACCATGTACGTACTTTATTCTTTTAATCCGTGATAAAGGAGAATAGTACACAGAGAGAACCAGAGGAGCAAGGAGTCGATATGGGTGGACACTAAATAAATAAGAATCTTGTAAAGTAAAAGTTTGAGAGTGACGTTTGAGCTTTACAGAGAATCGTAAGACGTAAGTAGAAAATATTAAAAACATACTATTTTACAACTGCGGCGCGCGTATAAATAATGTACTTAAAATATTTTTTACAGGAATATATATACATGTACGTATATACGTATATATGTACGCACATATATACGTATATATCTGTATAACATAAGATTACGTTTAAAGATCGCTAACATTTTATTCATAATAATAATAATAATAATAATAATAATAATAATAATAATAATAATAATAATAATAATATTAATGATAATAATAATAAAAATGTCTCTGATGGTGTTAACATAACAATAAAACAGCAGTAGCATTTATAATATTAAAAATAATAATAATAATAATAATAACAGTAATAATAGTAATGAGAATGATAATGATGATGACGACGACGATGATGATGATGATGATGATGATGATGATGATGATGATGATGATGATGATGATGATAATGGTAGAAATGGTAATAATAATAAAATGTATATAAAGGAATAATTAATAGCCATATTAATAATAATAATAATAATAATAGTAGTAGTAGTAGTAGTAGTAGTAGTAGTAATAATAATAATAGTAATAATATAGTGATGATGATGATGATATTGGTGATATAACAATAATAATAATAATAATAATAATAATAATAATAATAATAATAATAATAATAATAATAGTAGTAGTAGTAGTAGTAGTAGTAGTAATAGTAATAATAGTAGTAATAATAATAATAATAATAATAATAAAAAGGAGGAGAATATACATACAAAGATGTAGCAACGATATAATTAATAATTATAAATATAATAGTATCACAAAGTAATCGTTACAGGATATGTAGTAGAGATGCTGTGTATCAGTTTTACGAATTTCAAATATTACAAACATCCAATAACTACGATTACAAACTAGCAACATGCATCGATATAACAAAATTAAAATTAAAAGGTATTTTAATTTAGTATTAATTTAGTATCTCTCTAGGCGTAGGTATTACCGAAAGAGATAAGATATAGAACAGAATCTTGACCGAATATATCTGTGTGTATTAAAAGCAATGAAAATCGGTAGCATCTTCCAACTTTTGCATACTCGTACATGTACGTATATGTACGCGACCCGTTAAAATCAGAAAAAAGTTACTGCGCGTTCGTACCTACGGATATATCGCTAAAACTTCCAAGACGAAACCTTCGGAGAAAAACCATCGATAAACGCGGTATAATTTTCAAAAATGAAAAATCGTCTGAACACACATCTAGTCTCTTTGTGGTAAAAAAAAAAAAAAAAAAAAAAAATTGCCGAATGTACTTAGAAATCTAGCAGGTGTATAAAATATAAGGTTCTAAAATCGTCGCGCCTCGATATCACCGCGAGGGTATACGTAAGTGTGTACTTTTACGGAGAAACCTTTTATATTAAAATTCCACGCCGTTGAAAAAGCGTTGGCACCTCGTCGTTACCATTTGCTTCGCTAATGAAGATTATACTAATAGGTAAGAAGAAGAATCACATACAAGTTTCACTCGAGAATGAACGTTACGCACAACCTTACGAATCTTTTAGGCGCACCGACGTCTACATCGCGTACGTAGGAATCATCGCGAATCAACCGAACGGAAATTATTTCTCGTTGTTTCTCTTCTTTCGTTAAAAAACAAGTTGAAAATGCGACGACTAAAGCGGAACAAAAGAAGCGATAGTATCCTACTTATGTAGTTTCGCGGGAATACAATGTATTCGAAGATGATGTACAGAACAAAAGCGTGCACGTGAGAAAATGGAACCGGAACGAATAGAGCCTCTTGGAAAGGAACGCATTCATAAGGGAACTTTGTAGGTATGTATCTACGTATCGTGCAACGACCTCCAACCCTGATTTGCTTCTTGATAGCCTGTTGCTATCCACACAAGTGGTAATACGCCTGTCCGTTTCGTACCTTACACGAGAGTATACGTGTACAAGTTTCGGATTATTTTTCAAATAAATTCAAACAATTTAATGTAAAATGTCGGTTTTAAGACCGCTTTTTAAAACCGAATTTTACGCTATTTTCCAAACAGATTCATGAAAGAAACGAACAAACGTCCTGTTCTGTACTAGTAGTTGGGTAGGTACGACGAGTCTATTACGATTACACGAGATACTTACGTAAAAGGAAAACGCAATTATTCTTACTCGACTCGTAATTTCCATATACTCGTAAATGGATCTAGCGCGTATTTATATCGTAGGTAAACAAAGAAAGATTCACAAACGAGACAGTGACCCGTGCCTTGATACATCGCGATGAAAATTCTATCATTCACGGACATCAAGGAGTAAAAGTTTCGAAAATTGCACAGCCTGTTAAAATATTTAACATACGCGACCTCCTCTCCGTTACAAGACCGAAAGAACGTGAAATTTCCCGCGCATCTAAACGTTATCTTACAAACTTCGAGAACGATTCGAATCTACGCGTATTAGCTTTGCTAGTTGAAACGATCGTTTTAACGATCATCACAGGGTTTAAGGCAATCAGGAGATACTTCGTTCGTTCATTCGTTCTCTTCGTAATGCCACAACTAATACAAGCAAAAAACGATAAAACTATTTTTTACGTTTAGACATCATTATTTTATCGCGTCTCTTACGTTCGTACCTTTCTATCTATTATCTACATATTTATTATTATTATTGGTCAATTATTATCTACGAATTGACTTTGTCGTACAATTCCAAAACAAATACTATATATAATTTCGTGCATCGAGATAATTACGTTACTAGATAATCGTATCAACGTAGAAGACGCCATTTCTTCCGTTTCTTCGACGTTTTGACCTACTATTTTTTAATTTTTTTTTCTTTTTTTTTCTTTTTTTTTTTTGCTTTTACCATATAAATGTGTATACACTACTCTTTGAACAGTTGCAATAAAGCATCAACGAAACGGAATACTTGGGAATTAATAATGAAACATTAATAAGACCGCGTACGGTGTATACGATCGATCGTAATACCCATTAAATTTGTCCGGCGATTCCTAACAAGTAACAATACCCAACAACGCATACTAAGGAGAGAAAGAAAAGATTGTAACCTTTTAAATACTGAAACATCTTCGTACATTTTGTACAAGCAATATACAATAGGGGGGAGGGGAAAGTGGGCCATGGGCATTCTCGAGAATTACCACTAACTACATATATGGTATCTACTGTGTCAAATGTATATCGGACAGAGATAGAATTGGTTAAAAATATTTTCTACCAACCGCCGTCTTTCGCAAAGAGGTTTCGCCCCCCCCCCCCCCCCCCTTACCTCGTTCTTCGAATCTGACGAGCCCTAACAGAACTTTACCAACTTTCGGGCATAACGTACGCATTCGTCGACTAAGACAGGAAGATACCGCGTATATTTGATAACCGATCGATTGCTAATATTTCATGCTTGTATGACAAAGAAAAACTAAAACGAAGAAAAGGTACGATGATTTGTTTTCGCGTCGGAAATACTATTCATTTTGCATTTAGTAAAATTCATAGCGTAAATCTCTCGCTAGTTCAGAGAATTCAGCTGTACTTAAGTACAAAAAATATGATAAATTTATTATTCGTATAATATCTATAATAAGTATAGTTTACGCGCGTACACGTATTATCTACGTGTCTAACGTAGCTGAACGTATGAGACCCGAAGAACGTTTTACATTGCCAGTGTTTTGTCGATGGCTACTTCTAGTTTTATCCCCACGCGAGAGCAAACCCTTAGCAGTTTCTCTGAGACTAGCTCTTTGGTGGATACTAACATGTGTACGGCTACTGCTGTGTGTAAGAGGATGATGGTGATTCACCATCAGAGATGCAGAGGACTCACCAGATTCCCCATCTTCATCTCCCGTTGTATCTCCGGTTGTGTCGCATTCGCTGCTATCCGCTTCGCTCGATTCACTCGGCGTGTCTTGCCCTCCCACGCCCATTTGTATACTCTCACCAGTTCTGTTTGTCGCTGTCGTTACACCTTGCGATATACTACCACCCATCCGATGCATAAATAAGCTAACCTGCCAGTGAACAATTCAGCCCATTCAGGATTGAAAACGGATACGCGAGTACATCGGCGATAGAAGAAATACGATGATATAGCTTACTTTAAAATCTGCACTGTACACTTTGTGATGTTTGTCCTTATGTGCGTCGTCCAAACCCCATTTATCTATACTTAAAACAAGTGTTGGTGGCATAGGTCCGAGACTAGCTAGCGACCCAGCTCTGGGTTTCATGTGCGGCATTACCATCGGTAATTCCATAGTTGTACCGTCGCAGCTCAATGCCCTTGTTGAACGCTCAACTGGTAACTCTCCGTTATCGTACTCCGGCGTTAAGTAGTCTCGCACGAAAAATGTATTGAACCAAAAATGAAACAACTTCTCCTGCATACGGGAACCGAACGTATCGATCGATTAATTAATTGATTAATTAATCAGGTTACGATTAATCGCGTTTATCTTACCGATTTACGCTCAACGCACAACAAATACCTTTCGCTTCATTTTTGGCCTGTTAAAGAAATCCACTCGTATATCCCCTGTCAGTGCTACGTTATGTTTCAAAGGGATGCTGACACTGCGCATTCCTTTTCGTACCTCCACTATGTCGGAGCTAAATATCTTTTTTTTAGATTCAGATATTACACAATGCAAGTCTAAAATACAAAGACTGTATATGTATAATCATGTTTTCCACCTAATCGGTCTTTTTTAACGTGCGCTGGATACGCGGTTATTCTTACATCCTTGGCCTCCATGGAAAATGGGCGCTGGATCCAACTGAATTTTTCGTAACAACAATGTAACCGGTTGATAGTTTAATCCTTCCTGTACAAGAGTAGCGTAATAATCCACGTACCTTCTTTGCGAAGGTATCGTTACACCCTTCCTGCATAACGAACAACATTTATGAAACGATTCGTTACACCAATCGGAGGAGAACATAATATATATCGTAATCACCTATCGTGTGTTCTTTGAGTTCCGTAGTAGTTTAGGGCGTCTGTGGCAGTGGGAAATTGTTTAATGTGAAGAAGATAACAACACACCATTACGCCTGTCCGACCTTTACCCGCTTTACAATGAACCACGGCTACATTTTCTGGATGCCGCGAAAGCCACTCGTGCACATCCTCGCAAAATGGTCTGATCTGATCTAACATCGGTGGATTGTGATCGTCGAACGCGTACGTGGCTACCCTTTGCTTAAACTTTTTAAAATCGTACGATCTTTCGGAACATCTAAAGGACAACAGATTTTATCTTACAAAATTCCTACATCCGCGAACATGACAGATTTTTGATACTCACAGATTGTAAATCTTGTAATGATCCTTGTGTTTGAATTCCAAGAATTTCACAACGTCGTCTATATGGTTCCTGTACACTCCTTCTAACTTTTCAGCCGGGAAACCCATTGCTATTAAATTATCTCTTATATCTGTCATTAACAATGCATCCATAGTCAAGGAATGTCAAGTACAAGAATTATTAACGCGAGTTAGAAGAAATTTTTGTCCGTTAAAAGGATACACGTGAGATCGAGGTTAAAACCATCCTCTGTGAAACGCTTACGACGTTTGCTCACCATCCCCTTGATACGGTTTGTCATTTTCATATTACTGATAGTGTTGGACATACTTGACTGAACGAGTTTCAAATCTCCTGCCCTGAATCCAACGACTTCGCTCTCCACTTCTTCTTTACAACGCCTTTCTTCTGCTTTCTGCCTTTCAAATAATTTTTTTGCCTGTAAAACGTTATTCCGCTATTATTTAATTATGAAAACCTCGACTCGACCATTAAGGAAGATACAAAAGGTAAGCGGACAGAGTTTACCTGTGGCTTACAAGCCGAGGCGTCACAAGAGCCCAGTTCTGGTCCTCTTTGTTCCTCCAGACAAACATGGAGGGGTGTTACTGATGCTGAGATATGCTCTGAGATTTTGTTATTCAGCCTGCTGCCTGTAGGTCTCCTGCAGGAAAAGCATATACCCATTAATTCCCAGAGCATGTGTCCTTTCTATCATCCATCTCGTCAACTTTTTTATCTTCCTTTGCGAATGCTCGTCGCATAGTTATCGTCCGTTAATGTCATTACCACCACTGTCATCACCAGTTCGACGTAACAATTATATTACAATTTCCACAAAATTCAAACGTTGTTTGATCCGAACATAGCGCACAGCGCACAACACAATACACTAATGAGCACAATGCAAATGCTTGATGTAATTGTTCATCGACCGTTAATTGTATAAACGATCTAAGAAACTTTAAAAGCGCAGAGTAAAGAGCGACCAGTTTCCCATCTTGTTTAGACTAATTTTACACGCAAAAAGCATTGATAATGAAATAATAAAATTGCCTGCAACTATTGTTAACGAAAGGATATAAAAATTTGGTGATAAATCACCAATTACAATAGATACTACATATGTTACGTATACTCATACATTCGTATGATTGGTATCATCCGATGCAATATTAAGGAATACATGGGGCAAGCCCTGGCAAGCGGTATAAAAATCTCGATCGGATGAAAGAATATCGAAGATAAATCTACATTTCGATTTGTAGGTAAACGATAAACGCAAAACCGTTAAAAACATGCTAGCGTAAATACTGTGAACTTCATCATCGCACGGTCGCGTGCCCGACAAACTTACACGTGCGATTAAGAAAAAAACGTTTTCTGAATTTTATACAGCAGCGATCACGGTCTCGTGTTTTACGATAAATATTATAAAAACGTATACGAAAGCGGTGAGAAAGACTCGCATTTGATACATAGGGGAAATGGAGAGAGATAGAGAGTGAGTGTGTGTGAGAGAGAGAGAGAGAGAGAGAGAGAGAGAGAGAGAGAGAGAGAGAATGAGAAAGAAAGAAAAAAAGAGATGAAAAACTAAATAAAATAGTAAAGAGGCATTCACTATTTAGGATCACTTGGTGGTTAGAAGTGCGTTATCGAAAGAACATTACTCGCAAGAGAACGTCGTGTAGAGAGGCGTCGAAGAAAAGTTAGGTTAAGCACTGTTCGCAGGACCACATCACAAAGGCCACTTAACACCGCGGTACATTTTCATGTCAATTTCACCGATACATTGTTTGTACTCCTCGTAATTGATAATTCGTGTATCGTTCATACGTGTAACTAGATTCAGATTTCAGGAAATAATTGTCCGAGATATCATACTGCTTTTGAAATGTAAAAAAGCAATGTTTCCTCGCATATAACGTAAAATTCACTTCGTTCCTTTCGGAGCATGTTCAACTGTGATCTAGGGGCACTCCCAATTACGGTGAATTTCTAAAAAATAGAGTTACCATCGGCAAAAAAAAGGTTGGACCGATACATCGGGTTTGTTGATTTAATTGTTTAGAGTCGGCAACATTCGTTTGATCACTCGAAAAAAGTGTCTGGTAAAAACTCGTCTCGACTCGGTTTCATTCACCGAGGAATCACGTTTTCATAGTGTAATTGTGTCATCGTGTCAAAGGAATAACACGAATCGAAATCACACAGTTTATGTCCGAGGATGGAGCAGTTTTTCGACATAGAACTTGTACAGATGTAATAAACAGACGTACTGGTGAATACGCCCGCAAGGAACGACACGATCTCTACGTAGAATCATTAATTTACCACATGGATGGTATACGCACACGCGATACGAACACTCACCACTGTGTAACACATGAGATCATGCATCGCGTTTGTACCGTCTTCTCTGTGAACGAACCATCACATCACGATGCTACATGCGAGGTTTTATAGACGATCATCCTACCGGGACGTCCGTTCTTCACCGTTCTTCTTTTCATTCATTCGTCAACCGAACCAAGCTCAATCGGAAAACTGAGGGAACAGTTCAACTTGATTATCAACCAACAAATATATTCCAATATTTATAACATCCATTTTAAACACTGGTTTCCGTTTACTGCGAAATTAACAGTCTCCCGCAGCCACTTTTCTCACTAGGATTGCCATTCGCGATAACGCGTTTGTACATACCGCGCCTCTGGCTGCGCTTCTTTCTGACACTGCATGTGGTAACTGCATCTGCTTTCACCCTCGGCTAAATACTCCAGTTTCCTTTCCGTTTCCTTTCGGCATTATCCTTTTACGATTACCTCTTACCGATCAGGAAATAATAAAAAGATAAGGGAATAAAGGCTCGCAGAGCCTTTGTCCTCTTACAAGTTTCATTCCCGGAAGCTTTTCCTACTATCCTCCGAGCCACTGTTAGTCTACTCCTTTCTGCGCATGCGTTCTATTCTTTTCTATTCTATTTCTCCGTTTCCCTTTTCTCTCATTTCTTTATTACACTAAACTATATACAAACATTGTTATTCATTTTTCTTCCATTCCTTTCTTCCAATAAAACTCAAACTTTATTTACCTTTTCCAATCAACAATTGTATTTTTTCCATTTTTTTTTTGCCATCTTATAATCTTTCTTAAACATTCTACAAATTTTCCTGTTCTCGTTTGATGATTTCTTCCTCTATCGCGTCAATTTTCACCGTTAAGCCATCAATTGAATGTTAAGTATTCTACGCTGTACCTAACTAATTCTCTATTTATCGTATGTTAATTTCTTTGTACCAATTACGAAGACGCAATCCGTAATAACGTCTAGAATATTTGCTTATTTATAAATCAGACGCTTATTGTATGAACTCTTATCTGTACAGTGATAAATACAAAAGTTTATACACTCAAATGTAACAATAACACGGATTAATTTCTTTACATAACAATAGCTAAGATGTATCGATTATTTTTTTCTATCATATTATTCCGAGTCATGTATACGCGCATAAATACATTCACGCTCACACGCATACAGATCTTTAGATGATAGGTTATCTTAGAATAAAAAACAAAAAATTGCGCACGTGTTTATAGGAACTTCTAATATCGTTAATTTTAATTTACTAAACGGTAAAAGGAAAAATGCAGTAATTTACAATAGCAAAATGTAAATGTTGGAAGATTTTGTTTACTTTTTAATCGAATTTAACCAGTTACGTCGAAAGATATTATAAAGAGCTTCTTTCTGTCTTTTCACGCCATAAATCTTGTCGAACTTATACGCCAAGCGCAGCAAAATGTGATCTAGATCGTAATTACATTTTTTTCCTTTTATAAATAGAGGTTACAGTTTTACGTTATATACTTATACGTCCGCATATGTACAGCTATTTCCGTGCGCTGCATACCATTTAATATTATTAATTACAGGCCAATTATAGAATTTTTATAACAACAAATTTTCCCTGAAATAAACCTGACCGTTTAGCTGTGCAAAAACAATAAAAATCATAAAATTATATTTTCTAATTTCTTCCTCTTTTGTATCTTCGTTTTTATTTTTTTTAAAAAATTAAGAATTCCCCAAAGTTATATATATATACACATACATATACATATAACTCTTGTTTAATCTACATCCGATTTCAGAGCACCGAGAGTACCCGTATGTATTTTAGATGTTTTTATCTTTTTGTACGATGTAAGTAAGTCTTCCATTGTTATAGGTCGCACAGTATCGTGATACTCTTCGTCATCGGTGCTGGTAATCGTATCTCTGTAACAAGAAACACTGATTACAAGTTTCAATATCAAACATCGTACGTATCAACAATTAGAAATAAATATTAACTGTGTATGAGTCCGTAGATAATCTCGGACACGGTAAATAGATGCATTTCTGCAAAGTTCCTGCAAATCTGATCCTGAGAAACCTTCTGTCATTTTTGCCAATTTTCCTATATCTACATTTTCAGCTATTGGCTCGTGATCTAATATCAGTTTTAAGACCTCCATTCGTTGTTGTTCATTCTGAAATGTACGTGTAAAATAAAATTTCGTACTCAGCTATCTATACGATAGTAGTAGAGTAAAACATATATTTTTTTAACGCGCTGTAACCCTATCGTTTAAACAAATCATTTACTGGTAAACCAATGTGGAAAGTAGCTGGCATACGCCTAAGAATAGCTCTATCCAAGTCCTGTGGCCTATTAGTAGCACCCATTATTATAACCGTGCACGAAGGATCTGTGATTAGTCCATCCCAAAGAGACATAAACTGCGCCTTCATCATTGCAGTTGCTTCGTGATCCTGTGAATTGCGTGCTCTTAAAAATGAATCTGTTAAGCAAGAAACATAGAACATTTTAAAACATATACAAAAAAAGGAAAGGAAATACACTGTAACATTTTCTTCTATCTCCTTCTCTCTCTACATACCTATTTCATCAATAAAAATGATGCACGGTTGCAGTTTCACAGCCAATGAAAAGACAGCTGCGGTTAACTTCTGACTTTCGCCATACCATTTATCAGTTAGGATGCTTACATCCAAGTTAATAAAACATGTTTTAGTCTCTTTGGCAGTTGCTTTGGCAATCATAGTTTTACCACAACCCGGTGGTCCATGTAACAATATTCCCTAAAATTGATATATAAACTACATGATATAGATAATTATACATATATATGCGTATATATCTATACATATACATATATATAGGTATACTTTCGGTGCTTGCGTTAGCTGAGAGTCTTCAAATAATTCTTTCCTCTGTATAGGCAATATAACAGTTTCCTTCAGTTCTTGTATGACATGTTCAAGACCTGCAATATTCTCCCATGAAACTCGTATATCTTTAGGATCAACTATGTGATTAGCTATCATCATTTCATAATCTGTCAATTGATCCATGTCTACTGACCACAAGAGGTTATCAGTTTTAGCCAACTTTCGTAACTGTTCCCGTGCCTATAAAAAATTTCAATCGCATTTCTTCGAAGAAAGAAGGTAGAAAAAGTAAGGTTATTTCCTAACGGGTGTAAAGCGATGATTATATAAAACAAATAATTAATTTGTAACCTTTTTTCTTGCCTTCTTCTTTGCATTGTTTGTAGGGTCAAGCTGATTCATAAGCCATTTCATACTGAAAAATCCGAAAGCCGCAATAAACGTAACTCTTGCCATAAGTACGAACATCTCCGATCGCGTATAACCAACCCCATCCGCGATATTCATCGTTTAGTTTAGATTATTTCAATTTCACTTAAATATTACTTTATCCCCCCGCTGGGATAAATACTAACACTCTTTTCAACGATAATGAAATCGGACTCGGACCCCGAGCACGTCTCAAACTTTGCAACTTGAAGGTTTTGGAAGGAAAGAATAATTAGTTGTATACAGAGAAGCGAGAGGGAAACGTAAGTCATGCGCAAATCGCTCTCGTCTCTACGTACGTCAAGTAGAAATTATTTTAGTACAAAATTCCCCATCTATATTATAGTTGTGGTCAGAAGTACCAATTCATAAATTCTATTTGAATCTGCCTCTTTGGGAAAATAATCTACATACACAGAAATGCCAAAGATGGATAAGTAAACAATACAATTTGTTACATTCAACCATTATAAAATAATGTAATGTACAAAGTAATGACAATCAACTACGTATGCAAGTACATACTGTATGTAAGTATATACTAATGTTTGTGCGAACGCAGGTTGAGTTGGAAGTTTCTGATTCTTTTATTTACAAAATTTTATGATATATTTCAAAACTACAGATATTTTCTTATATACTTTTGTCATTCGATATGAAAACGATAATGTTAAAAATAATATATGACAGGATATAACACAAGCGATATATCTTTTATTCTGATACACATATTTACTTAAAGCAATGCACGATAATTAATATAATAAAGATTATTAAGATGATTATAGAGGCTAGATTACAATAATCTCATTTGTTAACATTAGCATGTTAACATTAGAAAATAGTAAGTTTGAAATTTTTACACAGAACAGTGTCAAGATAAGAATTTTGGTATTGCAATTCAGAGCAATAGTTATTTTCTACCAAACTTGCTTTACACACTACACAAATCTTCATCTTTAGGATCAATGTCGCTACTGCATTGACTATTTAAACGCACTTGAAAGACTGAATAAAATTGACATTGTTTTATAACCTCAAACACACTATGGACACAATCGATACCGATCCATACTTCTTTTACCCCATAAAGTTGCTGTAGTTTTCGATACAACTCCTACGATGGTTCGTCGATACTTGTTACGAAAAAAAATATGGTATATTAGTTAAAAATTTAATATAAGCCTTATCAAAGCATCTTGTTCAGTACACGAGTAGAGCGAAGCTATTTAGTTGGAACAATTTCAGTTTATTTATCGTTGTAAACAGAAATGATAGAGAAATACTCGCGACTGGTTGGTTAATTAACTTGAAAAACAAAAATGTCACCATATCAATCGCACTTTTATACGTTATAGCCTATTATAGAAGCATAAATATTTGTAGATAAAGATTGGCGAAGATCGATGATTGGAAACACGGCCTCTAGAATTCGCGGCATCGAAATAGTATCTTTGTAGGCGCAGAGTCAAAGACGGAGTACGGCGGGAGGGGGGACCTTGTCGATGTCGAGACACGAGAACGCTTTTCCGGTGACACGTAAAACGATTGGAACTAAAACTACATAGTTTAGATCATGAGAGAAGGAAGAAGATAGAAGCGTATACAACGTGGAAGCTTTTCCCGGAAGATCGTTTGTCTCAAACAGATCTGATTTCGTTTGTACGATACAAATTTACCGAGTTTTTATAATGGCGTTTAAAATTCCTTGCTATAAAATTATTGTCTGTATTACTACGAAACGATATGTAGACGCGTGGACAGTAAATACGATGGAAAAATGAGCACAGACAAAGACGAATTTCATCAGCTTCGGTGTAGAGAAAAGATGGTAGAGGGAGAAGGAGAGAGAACAAGTCTCGAGGGGAAGAGAGCTTCTCTCTTATTCGTAAGGTAAGTCAGGTCTTCTTTCGTTTCGGTACAAAACAGACCGAGCACGTATCTCGTTAGCGAATCATTAGCAACTCTTCTCGTGCTGGAAATACTGTCCCAACGAATGCTCACAGCTCGTTTCACTGTCTTCCGTCTTTCGTAGTTTTCTCTTTTTCCGTTTCAACATATCCTCCTATTCTAGCCATTTATAGTTGGCGCGTACCTAACTTTATTGAACCGATTTTATCGTTTTATTACGATGCGAGTTTCAACCCGAAGGGTCACGTTTGTAGTCTTGGCTTCCGTTCCAACCCTTTCTTACCATGGCATCGAATGCCTTTGGCAAACCATGCATCGACGCGGTGGTAACGAGACGATAACTCAGCGCTGACATCGGCACCGTCCGACCTGGAGGGAACTCTTATCGTTTACGCGACTGCCCCAGGTGTTGTCTAGTCGCGAAATAAATTCCTGACGAGATTCTCGCGTACATTTTCATAATTTTATAGGAAAAATGCGATCGACCAGGATCTCCGAACGTAGGTGTACGAATGTTCGAATAGCGGAAAAAGAATTTATAAAAGCGAAGCGTCTAGAAGTGTCGAGAAGCGACGATCGGCTTTTGGCAAATAGAATAAATTTACAAAGCCTTGGCATTAGAGCAAGACGATTTTACTCGAAAGAAGCCGCATAATACGATCCCGATTGAAGTGGGTAGAGGGAAAGTTGGAGGACGGATCGAATGAAATTTGAATAAAAATACCGTATTCCCTCGGATGGGTTCCCCGAGAGGCAAAATAAAGCACGGTCTTACCTCCCGAGGGGTCAGTCTACGCGACTCTATTCGTGGGGGACGACGCGACGCGACGCATCCTTTAACGGCTACATTTTCCAATAGACGGTACACTAGCTTTTCTCGATTAAAACCATGCTAGAGCGAATAAAAAACAAAGTAATAATTACCTCTAGCGATCCATGGATAATCTCGATCGAAGATACTTTTTTTTTTTCTTTACTCTATACTCTACGTATTCATACATGCCCATGTATGTATACGTATCGAGCAGCCGTATCTATAATCGCGAGAAAAAAAAAGGAAGACCGAGACGGTAAGAGGTCGTCAATCGCTAGATGGCATGGCATGGAAGTGGAAATTGATTTTACATTACAAAGCTACTGGTTCGAGATAATAGGGTACTTCAGAGGTGCAAGTAGGAGCACTTACACTCTACGAATTATCCAATTACTATCAAAGCAAAATCTATATTTAAAGGGATTACCCCTTTTAAGTCTCGGACATATCCGGAGGTGGTGACAGTTGATCAAATGGGTGACCAAGGTATCGTTATTCTTCGTTTCGTCGTAACGCTCGCAATCTGGTAGCTCGGTCTGATCGCTAATCAAATGAAAAGATCATAATCGATCTTCACGGAATGTTCGTCTGCTGCTTTCGTAGCGTATAATCTATTTTATCCTATCCATTAATCGTGCTCGAAAGCGAAGCTAAACGAAATATACGAAAGGCTGTAGAGATAAAAGAGAGGGAAAGAAAATGGATTTACTGATAAAAAGCTGACAGGCCACGTTGCATAGTGTATTCCCGTGCGCAGTGCAGAATGAAATCGTGAAAGCAAGAGAAGAGAGAGAGAGAGAGAGAGAGAGAGAGAGAGAGAGAGAGAGAGAGAGAGAGACGGAACAAACGAGAGCAAAGACCATCGAGTGGCGGATAACGAAAAGTCGGCAAAGAATGCGGAAAATAAAAGAGAAGAAACAATTGGGTCTGCTCCGTTCAATATCGAGCCAAACGGTGTTCGTCCAACCGTGACAGACACTGTCGAAGGCATTTAATAGACTTTGGATTTGCGAAACACAGTGCTCTAATACGAGTGCGTTTCGACTTATTCAACATTTTTCGTCTCGGTCAATTGTTACGGAAAGCATCCGAAGTAGAATGAGAACAGAAACAAAGTTAACAGGTTCGAAGAGATTATGAAATTGTCTCGCAAAGGTATTAGCCGTGGTTAGTGGACGGAATAGTAACGGATGCGAGCAATAATGCCTCGGAGGATCGCAAAATCGGTTCGCTATGGATGCGGTATTCTCTCCCACGCTCGAAAATCGCATCAACCTACACCTGCAGCCAGTTCCCTATCAAACACTTGCCACGTTCGAAATCCTCTGCTCTAATCCTCGTATTGCCATCGCCAATTAATTTTCTTTTATACTTGTATCTTGTTATTATATAACTTTTGCGTCTACGCTTACATAGTAATACGTAGGTATGTAGAGGCGTACATGCTGTACATACCGTGAACTATTGTACGAGGTGTGTACTCTATACGATCTTTGGGTATTTGTACATTTAACGCCGTCGATAACGAATGTCAGTTGGATGACAGTTTGGTCAGATGAAACCCTTATCCACCCTTCTCCGAGACCGTTTAATCCACAACGAACATCGATAACCAGGGGTTTCTCCGTTCCCGGAAATATCTTTTCCTTCGGTCAAAACACACCCGATTCGTTGGCGTAGATTAACCGACACAGCTCTCGACTGTGCTTAGATAGTAACTTTGATCCTAGCATTCTGAATGCATCGAAAGAGGCGAGACGAAAGTGGAAGAGGATGGCGCGGGAACAGGAAAGCGAGCTCTGGCCAACCGAGCTACTCAAAAGCCCAGTTTCCAGCCTTTTGAGATTCCATTACTGCCGCTAGCGTACGAAGCGGCGAGAATCAATATTTAAATTGGTGATGGAAACGCCTGGCTGCAATTACGGTACGCGGCCTGTCTAATTTTCCTCCCAGCCCCGATCTCGACTCCTTTCTCCCGCCGAAGAAGTTTAGTTTCCTGCGTATCGCGATAGCCACTTTGTGCGACTAAGCTAACTGAATCTTCTGTTCTCCATATCGCATCGCCCGCGCCTCAACCCAGGATTAGGGGTACAACTGAGCGCCACTGGTCGAGCCGAGTTTGAGTCGGCGGTCGAGGTAGAATTGTGCGTGGATCAATAAATCCCGCGTGGAATGGTACGGTTCGCGTCTTCTTCGTCGCGAACCCTCGAACAAGAGGAACTTACTTACATAACAGCTTCGTCGGCTATTTTTCAATGTTCGACGTTACGCGTCGATCGATTTCTTTATCGCAACGGTGATGCTCGATCCGCTTCGGCGCGCAATTGCGTCCCGAATGAATACTCTTGTCCTACACTCTTATCATAGAGCTCGTTACGTGTTTTATCAATTATCCGATCTGGTTGCTATCGTTAGGGCGCAGGGGACACGCGCGGGCATACGTAGAATTGAAACAATGCGCGAAATCGCAGATTCTTCCATTATGTCCCGTCCCGTCCCGTCCAGTCCAGTCTCGTCTCGTCTCGTCTCGTCTCGTCTCGTCTCGTTTATCCATTAAGGAGCCAGTTTTTCACGAGCCGTCCAGAGTCAGCCACTGTTTACGAAAAAGCCGACCGATACGCGATGAAAGCCACGCCGGATAAACGGGTCTCGAAAGGGGTCGAGAAACAATGAGCGTGCTTCAATTGTCGCGCGTGTTAAAAAATCCGCTTATATCCTCGACGAAACCAAGTATCGACCCACCCTCCCCCATCGCCATCCTATAACTTTGCCAAATAGCTTTCCCGCGGGGATTTTAGGAAAATCTGGAACGCGGCCAATACTCTTCCATCGCGTTACATCGCTCTGCCAGAGTTTATATTCTTCCCCTTTCGTTTCCCAATGCTACGAGGAGTTACATACGCGCTCTCTTCTCCTTCATCCCCTGAACTTGTAGGGAAACGAAAACTCCGCTCATCGAAAGGGAACCTAGAACAGAGACACTCGGCTGATTTCTTATTCGTTCGCAGTGATAGGGCGCGACAAAGACTGCTAGCACAATACATTCTGCCGAAGGGATCTGACTCATACGGTCCATTCATGCTTCTAATTGCAAGACAACCTCGCGAGGGTTTTCAAGGTTGCATTATTAATCGAGATTGACAGTTTTGTGTTTTCGAGTGTTCCCCTGCACGCATCGCTGCGTGGCCGTTCGTTTAATTACCGAATGCAAACAGGTTCGTTAGCGAACAACCCTCCTTTTATTTCGCCGCTGCTCTCGAGAATGAAACGTCTTTACTTGGCAAAAATGATTAATTATACGAACCGATCGTAAATAGTTCGCTGTTGCGTACCAATGTGGAAACTGTATCAGCAACAGGTTACATCGCAATCACGATTTAACGAAATTATTCAATTCAACATTTCGATATTGCGTACGCGCTAATTGATATACGTATATTCTATAATATGTGTCAGTGATCGAAGTCGGTGAAAATCTCGTTTGCATCGACCGTAACGCGCCACGTCGATATGGATACAAACCAGGGAGATCGGAGAGTTTGATCTCATTTAAGTTCGTTCATTTTCAATGAGCCTCAACCCTACAGCTATTCCGCGTCTCGCTGAACTGTATCGCACGATACTAACTTTATCGATATCTTTCCGCGATTACATAGGATTCCGATACTGATGTTCGAGAAGAAGTTGTTGCCACGAAATTTTGAAGCCATCAGATTCCAATCTTATATCCACGCTTTAGTTAGCTTTAGTTAGGGTGATACCAGCTACCGCAATAAGAAATACGTACATCTATAAACGATCCTATGGGACACGCGTTCCTCGTCCTCCCGAGTGGCTAAAGATAGAAATTCCACGACGAAGCTAAGCTTCGAAATACCTTCCACAGGCAGTCTTTGTCAACGCGTGTTGACGACGTCTACATACGTAGATGTATGTATGCGTAGGTAAATATATCGCATTCGAACGTCAAGTAGGCTGAAACAATAACCGTGTCAAGAATGACGAAGAGGAGGAGAAATGGCGAAAGATCGTATAAAGAAAGTACGGGGCAGAATGTTTCTTTTCCACCTTTATTATCACGGCTGTAAACTTATCTTCCAAATATATGAATCGCGAAATACGCGATACCGAGAAGAGCGCAGATAGAAACGTTCGCAAAAGATTTATGGAAGCGGTTGCGCGATTACGATCCGCGCACGGTTCACGAACAGAGAAGAGACCCGTTGTTTTCCACCGCATATCGTTTTGTAAACCGCGTTGCGTATGTGCGATCAGCCATGGTTCACCAAAGGATAAAAGGAGACGAAAGGATCGAGTAATGAGAAAATTGAGAGATAGAACGCTGTCGGAACAGCGACGCGTCGAGATGGTTATAGATATATATATATATGGGCAGGTATACATATATGTAGGTGCGAAACGAAAGAAAACGGAACGGAGCGGAACCGAACGGAACGGAATGAAACGGAACGAAACGAAACGAAACGAAACGAAACGAAACGGAACGGAACGGAACGGAACGGAACGGAACGGAACGGAACGGGACGGGATAGAATGGAAGAGAGAACGGAAGGAGGCTGAACGGAATGGAAGGGAGCATAGGTGAATAGAACGGTACGGTAAGAGAAGGGGTGGAAAGGATAAGAGGGTTGGGGTTCGAGGGTTCGACGGTGGCGGCTGGTCGGCGGGCGTCCAGTTCTCGTCGTTAGTCTGTCCTGCGCCGTCGAAACGGTAGAAGCGCCGCTCGTCGTCGAGCGCGACGTCGAGCGCGACGAGCCGACGAGCCCGTGCCCCTTTAGTTCGCGTTCGTTCACCGTCTCGATCGCGACATTTTCTCGCTTTATTTCGATTGCGCGCTTCTCGCATCTCTTCTTCTCTTCTACAATTTTCCGTTCTCTCGACTACCTAGCCCGGATAAACATCGTTACTGTATTTCACTTCTGCCCTTCTATAACCATTACAACCCTGTCTTATTCTCGACCGCTTTTCAACCCCCTTCTATCGTACCTTTTTTTCCATTTCTTCCTCCTTTTTTTCACACTTCTTACATTTCTCTTCAACCCCCGTTTCTAACACCGTTTTTCTGCTCATTCTACTATCACTAGTGACATCCGAGACGAACATTACCGTGGCGTGTCGATGTGATTACGACGAACGCGTCAATCTGGCTCTTCCTCCTCGATAAATAATCAACGAATCAGCGGGAGAACGATGGATTTTATCCCATGGACTTGCTACGAGTCAAGGTATGCCCGTCCCATCCAAATGAAACGTACGTGCAGTTTAGCGGATGATCGAAGAATTAGAATGCGTTATAAATCGTAGACAATTGATCCTTGACCACTGACCGGTTCATTACGTCGTTGTACTCTCGTATTGTCACCCGATCGCGTCTACCTACTGGTGAATTTTCCCGTGATTGTTTTCATTGAACTAGCAATACTAGAGTTTCTAACCATCGTTGAAAATAATTGCTCGGTTTTTTAAAAGAACCCTTTATCTCGAAAAATTCTTTCCCGTTTCGGTGATTCGACGTTGTATACGCAACTCGATGGAATAAGATTTACACCGGCACAGTTTTTATCCTAGTTTTACCTGTTTGATCTCTTATGTTTAGTGAACAAGTCGATTTTGCAACTCGAATATGTTACTCGGTATGGTAACAGCGTCTATTTAAACACAGGTATACCTAAATAGATTGAGTTTAGAAAATGTCAAACTAACGTTTCGAGCCGTTCCATCGGAGAGAAGGATAAAACCGCATTGGTTCGATACCGGTTTACAGTTTCAGATCGGTTCAAAGTGTGAGTTTCCGTCCGATTTTCCGAGAGTTCGCCGAACCTGCGGTTTCCATTTAGCCGCATCCACCCCTCTGTCCCTCCGACCTACTCTAGACCAATCGGTTATTTTCTTACCAAAACTTCGTATAAAACGGTCTTATAGTTTTCTTTTTTTTCCTTCCTCTTCTCTTTCGATCCGTAAGTAAACGTCTGTGGATTATCGTTTCGCGATGTATAAATCTTCGATGAGAATTCTCGTCGTATGAAAAAAGAAAAAATAATCGAGTGGTAGAACTCGTATTTAAAAATGTTCTACTTTCGCCGTTCTGCAGAATTTAATCGTTCTTCCCCTAGCATGGAAAGATATAGGTGGAGTGGCGCGTACGTGTGAGCCGTGTACGTCGCGAAGCCAGTGGCCCCCCGCAAGGGCACAGAGAAAGAAAGAGAAGGGAGAAAAGAGCCACCAGGCGCCATCCTTTAACTAGGTCGCGCACCGTATCCTGCGAATATCTCTACCTGGCTGACGACGACAAACACCCTCGACTCCTCTCATGAATAGTAAATTCGCCCGTTGTTTTTTCGTGTCCGCTGCCGGTATTGCCGCGAAGCGAAATTATTAACTTGCCCGTTGAGTGTTACGTAAGGTACATACAAGACATCATACCTACTCTCACTTTAAAGTCGCTTTTTTCGCTTGCATCTTTTCGACAACTTGCTACCCGTCGTTTTTCGTTCTCGAGTCCTATCGATTCTCTCGTCAAATCTAAATCGTAAACCATAACAGAGCGAGAACGCTATTCTCTCGTGAATGGGAAGCAACTAGTACGAACTAGACGATTCGAAACGAGTCCGATGTTGTGAAGTCGTCCATCAATATTTTCCAGGTCGCGTTTAACGGTTACAATGAAAATCGTTGGTTAGAGATCGATTATTTCCAAAGAAGATAACAAAATTGGAACGACGACGAGGACGACGGCGGCGGTGGCGGTGGTGGTGGCGGAGGCTGCGGCGGCGGCGGCGGCGGCGGCGGCGGCGGCGGTGATAGCGGAGACGGTAACGAGAAGAATCAAAGAAGCACGGTAGCAGTAAACACGGTAACGACAGAGGGCATATCGTGTCGTAAAGGCGGTGAGACGAGGCGAGGAAAAATACGAGAAGATTGCGTGAACGTCAACGAAGTTTGTCCTAAAGCATTTATCGAAGAGGAAAAAAAGTGGCATAGAACTGCGGAGAAGAAACTGCGAGAAGTGGAAACGCGCGAAGCATAGCGAAGCGTAGCGAAGGGGCTGATAAGATAAAAGGCGTAAGGAATAAAAGGAAGGAGGAAAGGGATTCGAAGCAGGGGTGAGATCCGAATGGGTAGCGGAGAGGGTAGGAAAGGATGAGAGAGGAAAGGATCGCGCGAGATAAGAAAGGATCGTGGTAGGATCGACAGGTCGATCGGTGTGATGGTCTCGGGGTGGTGTCCGTGCGTGCCGATCGGCCGCCGGGAATCACCGGTTGAACAGCAGTCGGCCTCCTCGTCGAGGAGTTTCGGTAACGACGGTGTACCGTTCACCGTCAGCGCGGCGACCGATCGCGCAGAAATGGTACAGATGTTCTACTACGAAAATCGCGGCAAATGCTGCAAGAAGCTTCTCCGGTACAACGGATATCCAAACAAGGTAAGCTGTACGCACCATCCTCTCGATTTCGATCGCGCCATTCTTTTCCATTTTCGCTTATCCGTTACTCCGAGACAAAGAAACCGTTCGAACATTTCACGCTGTCCGAAAACAGTTTCGAAGCTCGTGGACGAGGAAAGAATCGTATCAAGTTCACGGCGAACGAGGGAGAGAGGGAGATACAAAGCATTCGAAAGCCCCCGGGAAATAAATCGATTCGCTATCTGAATAGCCATTATGCGGACGTGGCTTGGAGGCAAGCACGGAGACCAGGAGGTTGGTTCGTCTGTAATGGCAGCCAAAACGTAGATATACATACACACACTCACACACACACACACACACACACATACATGCACAGACTTGGAGAACTCGAAAGACGAAAGAGAATCGATGCCTTATCCGCGCAGCTCGTAGAACCGGGCTAATGTTTCAGGGTGAGTTTCAGAAATCGTATCGAATTCAAAATCTTCTATTTATCTATCTCTTTACTATTCATTTATCTCCCCCTTATTTTTGCGAATCTATACATTCTCTTTACAAGAGCGTAACAACCAAAAATTGTTCCCAAACATTTCTTGAGTTTGTCAAAGAGTATCTGCAACGTAATTAACGTTAAATTTAGAATAAGTAAAAGTGAAGCATCGCAATTTGCGATGTTAAAAAATTAACAAATTTCGATTGGGTGAAAAACCTGTGTGGCAAGAAGCCGGTAGTCTCGATAAAAGGAAGAATTGTCTATGTAGCTGACTGAATGGCCTAGGTAGGAGACCTCTCCGACTTTCAGTGTCGCAGACGTTCTTTATGTCGGTGCGCGATTAAAGATATCTCGGATGAAAGAGCTTCGTTTCCTCCGCGGCAGCTTTCTCTTTCCAGCGCGAGAATGCATGGACCGACGAAAGGAAAAAGTTGCGGAATCTTTCCGACCAAGAAAAAGAGATCTTGTCGCGATAGTTGTTGCTCTCGCTTATCATCTATTCACCGGACTTTTCGTACCTAATTTTAAAATGTCTTCTCCCCGTTGTTGCGTCTAAAGTGACCGATCTCCGTTCGAAGTAAAAAGTAAGAAGTAGTATTATCCATGTTTCGAGTAGACGCGTGTGAGAGAGCGATACGAAGATCGATGGAACCAGTAGAACTGAAGGGGATGAGAAAAAAAAAGTCTCGTTCCGTTTACGAAGGCTGCGCTTATTTTAGCCACGATCGGAAAAACATTTCTCCTCGTACATAGATAGGTGCATAGGTAGATAGGTAGATAGCATAGGTGGAGGTATGCGGTTACGTTGGTCTCGCGTGTGATCGATCGTGATGGCGAGGGAACGCGACAAAGCGCACGGCCGGATGATATCCGCCGTGACGAAATAAAGCGCGTACTATGTAGTAGCACGATTAGAGGCGAAGTAGCAGAGGGTCGATTTGTGAGCTAACGATACCAAGAGAGAGAGGGAGAGAGAGAGAGAGAGAGAGAGAGAGAGAGAGAGTGAGGGAATGCAGGCGAGTGGACAAGGGTAGAGGCGGAGGTTGAGGATGGAGCCGGGACTGGCGGTGGCAGAGGCGGGAGGTTAGAGGACGACGGTGACGGAAAGGATGTGGGACGAGAAAACGGGGAACAGGAGAAGTGGGAGAGCGCCGAGTGGGAAAGAAAGAGAGGAACGTTGCAGAGGGGAACGTAGAGAGAATCGCGGGAAAGAGGCAAGAGGGTGGATATTCCAGGCTGCACCCCGTGGCTGTCCCAGCGTATCGCCATGGCAACCGACCCTGAAACACCCTGCGGCCGTCGCACCATCGGAGCTTTGCTTTCCGATGATAGTAATAATGTATCCTCGCTTTCGTTGATGTAGGTCGCAGGACGTCCCTTCCGCGCTACGAATGACGGCCCGATCCTCTCATCCGTCTCACCTATTACCTCGCGTCTCTACACCTGACTACTTACGCTAACCAGACGGGAGAAAAGGGAATCGCGAAACGATCAAACGACCTCTTTTTCCTTCCACTTTAACCTAACCGTTTCAAGAGGGCCTTAACGGGTATCACGATAGTCTTAGCGATCGTCAGGAAATCGTGAAGAATCGGGATCCAGGCTCGACCCAGTACTGTCCAATGTAAACGTATCTCAGTGAGAAAGCAATTTCTTGGATCGCAAATGAAAGACTACAGGAGAAACTGGATGGAAAGGAGCGATCCAATTTAGGGGAAGGTAAATGTCAAAGGGATCGATCGGAATCGAGTCGCGTGGCTGGAGGCTTTCGTTTCTTCCTCTCTCTCTCTCTCTCTCTCTCTCTCTCTCTCTCTCTCTCTCGCTCGCTCGCTCATTCGTTCGCTGACGGAATTTACAGTGGCGAGTTGTTTAAAATCGGAGGTAAAGGGGAAAAACGATTCGGATTGGGAATGAACGGTAGATACGGAAAAACGAGTCGAAATTTGTCTCAGGAAATATTTTATTAAAAATATAAGAAGTATTGCATAACACGGGTCGTTAGGGTATCGTTCAACGATCCCCGTTAAGCTTGTAAGCTAAGCTTGGCGCATTTAATTAAGTTTGCAGCACGGCAGGTGTAAAGTATTGCCGATTGTAGAGGGATCAGTGCAGGGATATCGCGATTACCGGATTTTTTAAAGTTGAGCTCAATTGTAATCCGAGCTCTATCTGTATACGTTTAAGCACAAGTATTAAGCCTGAAAAGTAAAAAAAGTAGAATAATCTAGCAGAGAGAATGGAGTCGCTGTAGAGTGTCTTTGAATGGAACGATTTCAATAGTTAATCAATGACCATGCACGTACAACTCTATCGCTCGAGAATCCGAGTTTCTTCAAATTTCGATTAAAATTCGTGTTTCTTATCAGATCTGCTGGTAAACCGCGAGCGTTAGCCTTCAACGCGCGTCGAGCCATCCTTCTTGGTTCGTTGATTCCCTGTCCTCGAAACGAATTGTTTCGCCGTATCGCTATTTTGCGACTATACTTCGCTTTATCGACAACATGATCGTTGCGCGTTCTATTGCATATAGCTGTGTGTATTCCATTTAATTCTTGATAACATAATCCACCGGTATTAGTTGCAGTCATCCGTATATAAAGAAACGAACGAAAGAGGAGGAGGTTAGCGGAGAAATGATAGCCATATTAAATGGTACAATTAGATATTAGAGAATAGAGAAGAGCAGAACGTGTGGAAAAGGTATAGAACGGTGGAAACAGGACATGCGCGAACGACCGCGTACAACCGGGGACGAGAATAGAGCGATCGACGAAGCAGCAGATTATCGGATTAACCGGTATATCCGGTACGTGTACCATGGTCAAGATGATACTAACTAACCTACGCGATAGAATTATTAAATCATCGAGTAGCTACATCTATCACCTGCATATTCGAAACAATTTCACAAGCAAGCTTAACCGTTCTTTGTAAGAATCGTTATCAATTCTCCAAACTGTTATGGACGCATTTCTCTCTCTCTCTCTCTCTCTCTCTCTCTCTCTCTCTCTCTTTCTTTCTCCCTCTGATATTTTACGATCGCTGATCAGCAAATTCCTCGTGGAGCTGCAACCGAGTGTATATGTCGCGGGAAAACGAAGAAACGAAGACGCGAGGACGCGACTCTTGTAGCTTAAATAAGTCGTACGAGGGTCGTGGCAGGCACGTTGCCAACGCGCAACTTTCATCGGGTTCCCGAACAAGCGACTGTAATTCGCTCGCAAATTCTCACAATCGGCGAATTTCTCGTCTATCCCGAACATTGTCCCGGGTTCGACTCCAAATACACACCGCGACGCGACAGAAATTGACGAGCGAAAGTTTTCGAATCAGTTTGATACTTGGCAGGTGCTTCTGTTTCCCGAGGAAGGCTGGGCGAGAAGCGCGAGCAGTTCCTACTGGACTTTGACGCCGTTCTGGTGGAGTCGAAGTCGATGCAAGGTGGTCGAAGTTGCTGGAACCAGAAGGTGAGTCATTTTTTCGAATTCCCCGACACGGTGGACAAGTTTTGCCACGCAAACATTCAGCGGCAACAATTTTGTCCCGTGTCCTGTGGCGTTCGAGACCGCGTTAAGTCGAGGCAAACAAACCGTATTCAACGATTCTCGTACGGAGGACGCAAATAGTGGACTGTTTGCAAGGTTGGGCCCTCCTGTCCCCCGGGTCAACCATGCTCGCACGCGAGACCGGTCAAAGCTCGCGATTTCTCTTGGCTGGTATACCAATAGGACAAGCTAGAATATGGAGATGTACGCGTACGTTCCCACGTGGAAAACACGGCGAGCAACTCGAGCATCGAAGGGGAGGTAAAGTCAAAGCAGCAGCAGCAGCAGCAGCAGCAGCCACGGTGGATTTTAAACCGAGTGTGTTGGATCCGCCGCACTTCAATGGAGAGCGTTTAAACTTTTAATGATCGTCGCCGGGTGAAGCGCTCGCTGGAATAAGCCCCTCGAGTCACCTAGGGAACTCTTCCGCTGCTTCCCTCCCATACTCTTCCTTTTATCCGTTGTCCGTGTCGTCTGAAAATGGTCTTCTCCCCCGCTTCGATTTATCTGCAATTCTTATTCGTCGTCCGTTGTTTCAGGTATAGCACTCAGGCGAAAATGGTGGACACGGGAACGGGCACACTTTATATCATCGGCTCTTTCAAGAGGATGACCACCGATCCGGACTTTAAGGTATCGAAAGACGTACCTACATCCGCGTACAATTCTCTCTGCTCGGATAGTTATGTCTTTGCGTGTTTGCGTCGACAGTTGTACCTGACGTCGAACGTGTCGTCGAGCGACTTCAACATGGGTTACAGTATGACGGGTACACTGGAGCGTGGCTGCAAGAAGACCAACTCCTTTCAGATGACTCACTTCGCGGTGATTCGCCGGCGAGACTACGAGAAGGCCTACGAGGACTCGTCGAATCCCACCTAGTGCCCGTCCACACCCACGCTCTCCGAGCGTGCGGATTGCGAACACTACGCGTAGAACCGCGCAAATGCGAAAACGATCGTCGGTGCGAAGAAAAAGTAGATATGCGCGCGATGCGAACGAAATCAAACGAGCGCCAGCGATCAAACAAACGCGCGAACGACGCGAACCAGCGAGCAAAAGCCAAAAGAACACGTCCAAAGGTAGAGTTTAACATAGGTCGAATTATAAGTAGGTTTTAACTAGGGACGATTAACGATCCGCCAAAGTGAAGTATACAAAGTATATAACGGTGATCAAGGGAAGCGTTTACCAAAGTATTAGCACGTAAGCCGTCGCATCCGTATCAGTTTTCCTACGCGCCCTTCTTTCGCGGTACCCCGCCTCGAGCTTTTCGTATTACGCTTCCTCGCGGGAAACTTGAACGCACAGGGTTGGCGATCGTTGCCCGGCGTGTAACGGCCCGACTTATTTTTGTTAACGAGTAGAGACGCACGCACGGCCGCGACACGACGGCCGCCACCCGATCCGAATCCGACGATTTTTGTACCTCTTAGGCTTTGCTCAACGATCTATACCCCTTACCCGATCTACCTGTATATCATATATGTATCCGATACCGCGAGCGCGACAGAAATACAGCATAGGTGTTAGGGCTCTCTCTCTTTCTCTCTCTCTCTCTCTCTCTCTCTCTCTCTCTCTCTCTCTCTCTCTCTCTCTTATATTCTGTCCATATCCGTTCGGCATCAAAACTTGGCCACGTCAAGAGCTATCAAGGCGATCGAATCGAACGGAATTCCGCGTGCCACTTAGCCGAGTGCTATTAACAAGCGTAACAGGGTTTCATGGTTTTTTTTGCGATTCGGCGAGGACAACTATTATTTGCTCGCTCCTTTTTTCTCTCCTCCGACCGGGGGAAAAAAGATTGATCCGTGGTTTCGCTTTACGCGAGAAACTCGCATTCGTTCCTTGCCGATTCGCGATTACAACCGGACAAAAATCGCTAAAAAACGATACTAGCGATGAAAAATGTTCGTTCGAAAACTTATATTTAGATAAAACTTTAAAAGAACTCGCTCGATATCGTCGTAGATGGTTAGTCTAGAAGTAGGAACGTAAGGCTTCGTCTAGCAGATTCTAGTCGTTAGATGTAGCCATGTGTAGCCATAGTCGCCGGTAGATAATGGCGTTTCGTTCTCGACGAAATATCCGGGGAATATCTCTTGGTCGCTTATACGTATTTTAGTCGCTTAGAAACGTAGAAACGTACCGATGTATCCTGTATCTACGTACATAAACACGACACGTATACACGCACACAAATCGAACGAAATGATCAGGCATTCTTAAGGTTCAAAATTAATCAGCCATTGAAATATGGAGGCGATAATATCTGCGCCTATACATCGTTCGTTTAACACGGAAACAAAACTCAACTCTTAAAATACTCTAGAGGATGTTCGCATGTTCGAGAAATACGATAAATTTGGTGTTTTCATTCCGAGTAGTCGATATCTAGGTCGGTTTAAGCGAACGTATACGTCCGATATCACGGTCCCTCCTAACTACTTAGCCGTAGCATCGACCCATCCGATAAGAGTGTTTTTTAAGTACCACCATCCAATGAAACGAAAAGCTCTCTCGGAAACGGGTCTCTAGTCACAATTTCTATCTCTCTCTCTCTCTCTCTCTCTCTCTCTCTCTCTCCCTCTCTTAAATCTTTCCCGCTTTTCAGCTTTCGAGGTTCCGTTCGAAATCCGGTTAAAGCGTGCTTCACGGACTCGGACGGAACAACGAAAACGAGTAGAGGATGCGCCTTTCGAAATGCTTCTCTCTAACGTAGATAGAGTTGAACAATGTAGACGTACCGTTTAGCGGTTCTAGAGAAACGTAGACGTGATCGTTACAATTATCGTTATCATCGTCGTAATCGTCATAGTAGATTCGTCGTGAACGTCCAATTTAGAATTCCGTGCGGCTACGAGTACTCGTCCGTTTCCGTCTGTGCAATTGCGGCAGCCTCCGTCCAAACGGCAAATTTTATTTTTTCTAGTCTACGAAAAAAGGAATACGGGGAAAAAGGGGACAAAAAAATAAGACGGTCGATCGCGGCGGGCTCGCGCGAACTGGTAATACGCGCGAAACGGATTACGGACGACTGGTCGTCGCAGTCACCGAGAAACATCTTCGATTCAACTTGCGAAACACGATTGTCGACGCTTGGCTAAACACTCTTCACCTCGTTAGCTTCGCTTCGTTAGCTATTAGAGGAACCAGGAACACGTAGGGGACACGTAGAACCGAAATTGTTCATCTCGCTTCTCGGCCATTTACACGGCTACGTTATATTATAGCGTTCTGTATCGCATCGGCCGCTTCGTCTAGCTTAAAAACAGTATTCGCGCTCAACCTTCCCCTAGGTGGTTTTCATTTTCTGTACGCTGCTGTAGATAGGTATGTACCTATGTATCGTACATACGTGTTCACGTGTACGCATAACTATGGCAATCGGGAATCGACACTATTCTTAATCAATTGTAGCCATTATTTTAGAAAGATAGCACACGATAGGAGAGCCCGCAACTTATCTTTACGATTATCGCCGGATAAATTATTACCTATAAATAATTGTGTCGATCATAAAAATACGAACAACACGTATTTGTATTCAAAGCTATGGCTGTGATCTTAATTAACGATGAAACGGTTCGTCAAAACTATAGATACATAATACATACGTATACAACGTAAGTAGAATACGACGACGCATTTAGTGACAAGCGACGCGCGATATTTTGCCAAATCGTTACGTTCCACACGGGCTTACGTGAATTTTACACACCGCCTCGACCGCGACTATCCAACGCGAACTCGAACGCGATACAACACGGTTTTCATCCTTCGATTCATTTGCCAATAATCTCTTCCCTAATAATAGGCATTCCTGTTCGAAATCGTTCCATTCCTTCCTCTATCCTCCGTTCCCTTCCTTCCTTATTTCCTTCCCTTCCGTATGTCCTCCTCGATATCGAAAGCAACGAAAATCCACTACCGCACAACAATCTCGGACGAGAGATCGCTCTGGATCCGTCTTTTTGGCAAAACTATCAGATTTGACGGGAAGTAGGTAAGCGGAAGGAATCGAGTACGAGTACCGTTGCGACAACAAACGCATCGATGTATTTTCACTACAGTCCTGTCTACGGTCAATTCATTTTGTATTTATACCTAATCTATGTCTAATCTATTGTCATAATTTATGCCGAAATAAATGTTACATTTACGCACAGCGGAACGACCGCCGTTTCGTTCCTCGTTCCATTAGCTTCAAACTTTCCGATCACTCATCGCCGATTTCTCTTTATCGATAAATCGTGAAATCAATTCAAAGCGTAAACACCGACTGGGAGCGAGCAAGTACGCGAGTATATAAAAAACAATTCGCATTGCACCAGCCGAGATATAATTTTGTGTGGCAAAATTCGTGGAACAGGGAAAAAAAGCACGATCGTTCCACGTGGGGTCAATTACCGTTCTCAATCGCTAGGGCATCTTTATCTTAACCCCTTGCCCTGGAAATTGACTCGTTGATACGCGCAACCAAATTGTTCGCGACACGATTCGAAGCGAAGCGAAGCAAAGCGAAGCAAAACGAGTCAGAAGCATTATTCCTCTGACATTGGCAGATCGCAAACGTTAAGCGTGACCGTGAAAATTCTCTTGCGACAGCTACCACTCTCGCGAAACAGCTGCGACCGGTGTGATCGATGACACTACGTATCGTGCGACACCGTTTTGTGTTTGCAGACCTTCGAGTAAACGCGTCTACACGTGCTATCTCAATGAAAATAGACGATTTTTGGCACGGTTTCGATCAGCGGTAGATTAGGTATAACAGATGGATGGTCGCGTAACGTATTGCAATTTCCATGCATTTGCAATGTTAACAACTTGATCGGTTAACAACTTGAAAACTTGATCGGCGCTCCTTCTCTCGGAATGTTCGATATTGTTTCGATAATGCTCTCTCGCGTTAAAGTATCTCCTCGAGATTATACGCGGACCAGTTCTGTTTCGAGCGTGGATCGCGACACAGTCTGCTCTATCGCGGTTTTACCGAAAAAAATTACTTCTTTTCGTTGTTGATAAAGTCACGTGACCACGGTTGTACGGTGCGTACAAACTGTGACGGATCTGGGTTCGGTTATCTTATCGCGCGAAACGAGCTTAAAAAGAAGGAACGAAGGGAAGAAGGAAAGTAAAGACTAGCCATTTCGCGATCGAAGGAGTGTCACCTGTTGTAATTTTAAGTAGCGGAAAGTTTTATAATCGGGTATCGCGATCGAAATCGAGGGGGTTCGATATTTATCAGGATCGACGCGTTATCGAATAGGTCTGCGTAACGGGCAACGCGCCGCCGCGGCTAAACTTAGTTTTAGCGGGAGTTTTCGCGAGCCGTTGATCTCGTAACCACCGCCTCTTGCCCTGCGTCACCGTCACCCTCGACAGTCTGCTCTCTATCGACGATCGATCGGAGGACGGTTTAACGTAACATTCGCGGCTAAACGAGGAAGGAGGACTCTGCTCGACCAAGACAGCGGGCCATAATAATTGAATCGTTTGACCCGTTTTAATTGGCAAGTTACACCGCGTACCGTCATCACGAATAGGACGCTCGCCAGTTGAACGAGGCGCTCGCTAGTCCTCGCGATCACCGACGACATCTCTTCTGTATCCCGCTCGTCGCGGCCACCTTCGTGTCCGTATTCGTCCAACAATCCATTAGGATCAACGTATTAACGCGGCCTCTCCGAGCGGGGTATCGCGCTTTCTTTTCGGCGATCGAACCGCGACACGATATCGATCCGAGACTGTAAACTCCTCGCAACTTGTTCGCAACGCAATGGTGACGCACGATGAACGTAATGGGAATATATCGACGATCAACGGTGAGGTTCTTTCAAGATATTTGAAAGTTACATAATACCGCGAACCGCGTTTTGCGCAACGCGTTGCATCGCTGGATCGCTGATCGGCGCCGTCAAGTTTTCCCGTGATTTTCAGTAAAAATCGAGCAGCCGGACGAATCGGGTGACATCGAGAAAGCGATATCGGCAGCGGGTAAGTCGAACCCCGAACCTTTCATCGATTTCTCCCTTACTACTACTACTCCCTTAAATATCTATCTCCTAATATTTTTCTCTCGTTCGTAGGCTATGGGAGATTCAACGTGCTCTTGTTTTTGTCGGCGTTGCCCGTCGCTTGGACCGGGATCTTCGACACGACTACGACCGCTTTCATTCTGGCCTCCGCCGAGTGCGATCTACAGCTGACATTCTTTCGCAAAGGTGTCCTCACCGCGATGCCCTTTCTAGGTATATACTCGAATAATAATACCTTTATACAAGAATACCTCTAGTGTACCTCTTTCTCTTTCTCTCTCTCTCTCTCTCTCTCTCTCTCTCTCTCTCTCTCTCTCTCTTTCTCTCTTTCTCACTCTCGATCTCTCGAATCGCGTCCATCAGCCATGGCGTTGACCAGCTTCCTATGGGACTATGTGACGCCATACCTCGCAACGAAACACCTGTTCGTTCTCGCCCTGTTGCTCGACTCTATTCTCGACATAGTCGCTGCGACCTTAGTCGATTCTTACTACGCGTTCCTGGCTATCAAATTTTTCAACGGCGTCCTGTGAGTAGAGAAACGCTACTACGATCTGTCGTATCATCGACCATCGGTCCTCGACCATCGACCGGTCGTCACGCGATTCTAACGTATTTCAGCGCAGGAGGACCATTCTCGATGGTGATGAAATATCTCTCCGAGTTCCATTCGGCGAAGTACAACGCGAGTTTCACCAGGTGGGCCGGTCTCGCTGTGAACGCAGCGATGGTCTTCCCGGCAAGTAAGCAACGTAAACGCGATTTGCAAAACGCGACTTCACCGATCGAGTAATCGAGGCATTCCTTCTTTCCTCGCAGTAATCGCCTTTCTGATCACCCCTTTGCCACTGACCATCGACGTGTCCACCCGGCGATACACCTCTTGGCGGATCTACCTGTTGATTTGTTCGATCGTGCCTGTTCTCGGGCTGGTGACGGCTTCCACGCTGCCGCAAACTCCCAAATACTTCGTCGAGATCGGCAAACCGGGCGACGCGTTACGGCTGCTCGGTAAAATCTACTCCGTCAACAAAAGGAAGAGCTCCGACATGTTCCCGGTTAGTCGTCCCTCTCGTTTTTTCGCGATCCCCGAAATACCTTCTCTTGCCATCATCTTCTTCTTCAGATAAAAACGTTGCACTCGTGGAAAAACGCGGCGTTACCGCGACCCTCGTTCGTCAACAGGAGTCTCGAGAGTATACGGCTCGCCTGTTACAACGCGAAACTTTTATTCTCCTCCTCGTACCTGCGCGCCGTCGCCTATCTGAATTTCCTTCAATTCGGTAGCATGCTGGGGTAAGTTATTATTACTCGAGACTGACTCGATCGTTCTAAACGACGCGACGCACCTAACCCTTTTCCGTTCGTAGATTCCACACGATGAGACTCTGGGTGCCGCAGCTCTTCATCATCTTGAATAACTTCGACTACGAGAGGTGGACCGACGATCGAGCACCGACCATGTGCGAGATGCTGGATCTTCGAATGGTCGTGCCAGCCAGACAGTACCTGAAATGCCCAAATTTCGATGACATTTGTCTGACGGTGAGGAGAGAATGTAAGAGACGACCTATCGATCGACAACGTAATCGTATGCTAATCGTATCGTTCAAATCTGATTTCCAGTGGAAGATCAGACCGTCCGTATATCAAAACTCCTCCATTATCGCGTTCTCGGCGGTCGTGTTTTCGTTCCTCGTCGGAACGATATCTACCACGAATTTTCGGAAGCAGGCGATAATGCGTAAGAATAATTTAGAAAGAATAACACCGAACAGCTATCGCGCAGCGACTAAACGCTCGCTATCGTTACAGTCGCCGGTTTTCTCTTGTCGGTGGTAAGCAGTTTTGGAATCAATTGGGCCCAGGCTCCCCCCTATATGCTCACCTTGGCAAGCGCTATAATTGTCACAAGTAGGATCACCGGTAATATCGTTACCGCTGTAAACCTCGACGTTATTCCTCTTCCTCTAAGGTAATACCCTCGTCCTCGGCATACACTCGTCTATACGTACGTCTGACTTGCAACCGTTTTGATACAGATCCACCAGTTTGAGCCTCCTCACAACTGTCGGCAACGTAGCAGCTGTCTTCGGACATTTTGTGTTCTCCGCTTTATTGGAAATGCAGTGTCTGGCCGCGTTCATGGGAATGGGTTGCCTGTTATTCGGTAAGTGATCCGATCTCGCCCCGACCTCGATCCTGTCCTTCTAAAAACAAACTTGTTCCTTATTCTTTTCAGCTTGCTTTTGCCTATCGTTCTATCGACCGAAACCCATTAGAACATCGACGAAAAGCCTCGCTCAACCCGAAGCGTAATTAATTCCAATGATCAGACACCGCGCAACGCGATACAACGAAACGAAACGAAAAGGATCCCTTTTCACTCGAGGTAGGTACGATACGCAGCTACGGTCGGTAACGCTCTTCCTCGGACTGTGATATATTTCTTTGCCGATTGTAAGCTTTATATTTTATTCTCCGTATCGTGTCGTATCGATCGAACAATTTCTTCTATTGGTTTACATGTACCCAGAAATATATATGTTTATAATATATTTTTCTAATTGTTGGTTAAAAATATTTGTTCGTTCTCTCACTCACTTACCAGCACCACCGCGACCTTCGGTTTCTCAAATCGCGATCGTAACTTTCCTAACTAAGTTGGTTAAGTAATCTCTTCTTCTTTCTGCCAACGATTCCTTTTTTTATAGCTGAACGACACTACCAATGCCAACGTAGAATCTATTTAATTGACGTCGATAATTATGCGATCACGGTGACAATCCAACCACAGTATTCGCAAGCGCTCGCTCGTTCTCTCTCTCCCTCCACTGTTTTGCGCAAGGCAAATCAGTTTTAACGGGGCGTATCGAAGGTTACGTTCGACGACGCTCGATTAACTACTCTCAAGTTCCGCGAGCGGATAAAACTCAAGGAAAAAGGAAGAAACATACGTTCGTTACAGCGTACGATATAACGATAAATTCATGACGAACGGAAACCCGCTAGAACGATAATTAACACAGTTACGACGTTATATATACACGGAGTACGAAATATTTTGGAATATTATTACGAAATCAAGATGCCGCACGCGTCTCGAATAACGCCGAGTCATGTTATTATAATTATCCATGCAACGATCAGGTTTCAGGTTAGATATGCGATACGCGACATTTACATTAGGTATATCGAGAAAACAACTGTTACTGACGTAACAACGAGAAGTCACGTTTTCCGCGAGTACAATCTGGCGTTATCGTTTAAAAATATTTCATACGCACGCTACATCGCGATTACCTCTCCTATTCGAATTCATGGGCGGTCGCAATAAGAGATACAGCCATTCTAGTTGGTACAGTCGCTTACGATCGATCGATACTCGTTAGCGATAATCCCGTTTCGGAGAGATTAACCGTGTAATTACTTGAATCTCGATAACAATTATAATTCCTGCCGACACAGTGGCGCTGCTATCTTATTCTATTCCAAATCGATAGTGTGCCCGTGATACAAGAATAGTAACGTGGCGCGGGGGCTAATCATCGAAGAAACGTTACGTCTCCAAGCAAGAAATACGATATACCGAATACGCGTTCTATTTTACCGTTCCATTTACCCTTCTACGATCACCTTTACCGATTCAGTTCATTTCGAACAATGAAACGTTGCAACGTGGTGAAAGAAAGCCAGTTTACACTACATTATTTCAATTTTTCTCGGTATATATTTTACGTTGGTTTTATTTCCGTCTAAAATCGAGATAATCACAGTCC